>NW_017305650.1:40588-42549 GCF_001594115.1 Trachymyrmex septentrionalis
AATTAAAACGCATTGTTTATGTGGGTCCTATTATAATGATGCCGCCGGGACTTCTCGGCCTTTCACCTCTACCGCGCCTTCCTTCGCCCGCGCCTACGAGTACCCCCCGCGCCCCGCGCTCCTCTCAGAGGACCTGTGTTAGAACCCGCCTAGTATACCTACTAGAGTTGGTTCTAATTAAATTGGAATTAAATAAATTGGCTGCTCGGGAGTTGAGGATGTTAGTACAATAGAATTATGGTATGAAAGTTGTATATTATGGTTCGATTACTTAAATATAAGATTATGTTACAAAGCTCTAATTTGATTTTGTTACAGGCTGATAAAGAATTATATCTGGCAAGTTTACGTTTACATTTGGCGGAAGAGCGGTGATTAGTTGAATATTTAATGTTTGGGCTTATTAGTGGTGATGAGTGAGAATATATGATAATTCCACGTGATGAGTTGATTAAAGACTTGTGAATTATTCTAATGAGAGAAAAATAGTGTTTAATTAATTTTGATTGAGTTTAATATTATTTATTATGTATGATTTTAGGATTTATTTAGATAATTTTTGTTTAATTTAAGTTAATTTTGTCGAGTTATGGTTTGTTTGTTTGATTAGTTAAATTTAAATTTTAATTTTTATAAAGGTTGAAAATTATGTTGTGTGTGATTGAAGAAAAAAGAGAGGTAAGTAGAAATTTTTTTTTGAATTTTTAATGAATTGTTATTTTAATGGGGATATATATTTGTTAATGTTATTAAATTAATTAAATTGGCTTTAGATATTTTTGGGTTTTATTTTAAAGTTTTTTATTTATTAAGGTTTTTATAAATTAAAGTTTTTCTTTTAGCTTAGATTTTTATTCTAATTTATTAAAGTTTTCTTTAATTTCGATTTCTCTGGTTAATTAAAGTTTTTCTTTAATTTAGTTTATTTATCAAAGTTTTTTAAATTTGATTAAATATTTTTAATATTTATTAGCATCTTAAAAATTTTAGTTTAAGAAAGAATATTTCATATACAATGAAAAGATTTTATAGAGATAAAAAATTTTATAAGATTATTATTTAATTTTTTTAAGTAGAATAAATAAAAATTAAGATATCATATTAAAATGAAATTTATATTTAAAAAATGATGGATAGTTGCTTGTCCAATCAATTATGTCCAATCCGCCGGCGCCCGGCGGATTACCGACATACGAGTCACAGCCGATTAGTTATCGACATCTTTATGTTTAATATTCTGTTTGCCGCTAGGCGCGTTTTTGTATTCATGCCCTACCGGCAGTTTTTCTTCTCTCTAACCGTTTTTTATATACGATGTGTCGTCAAGTCTGTTTTTGACTAAATAAACCATCTTTCAATCATTTATTGGAATTCACTCATTCCCAACAAATGGTTATGGCCCAGGACGTTCAAAAATATATAAGAAAAGGACGTAAGAAGAGACTTTAGAAGCAGTATTGAAAGATGAGTCACACGGACAATAGAAGTGATAATGTAGTCGAGAAGCTGTCTGACAGAAATTACCGGACATGGAAAATCGAGATAAAGTGGCTCCTAAAAGGTAAGGGACTACTAGGTTATGCACTCGGTGATATCATACTAAGCGATACAGCTACTACAGCCGACAGAAAATTGCACCAAACTGTTGGGAAAAATGAGGTTTTTCACAGATGATTTCACTTAATATACTTTAATGAAATAACTCTATCACTTATCCTATCGATTACATTACTGTGCGCTACATGTGCAGTCGGCGACGACTCTCTTACGACTACTAACCTACAGACGCTTAGTCGGCCGTTTCGGCAACTCATGTCGATCACGTGATATTCATGTGCTACACGAGAGGTGACTTATTCTACGCGCAACTCATTGTTTCGTTTTCCTTTAATATGAATATAGTCAAATGTATTATATATTATATTTCAACACGCCTCCTTACATTTGTACTATATTCTTTA
>NW_017305651.1:0-339 GCF_001594115.1 Trachymyrmex septentrionalis
GAAATGTTAAACGAAATTGCTAAACAATTGCTAAAAACATTAAATAATTATTGGAGATGTATAAGATAAAATGATATTATGTGTGAGGCCTCATGATCGATTCTAATAGGATGCACCAATTAATTCCTATAACCGACGATCGCCAATATTTATATTCAACCTTTCAAAACTATACTAGAACGTTTCTCTTCAATAGAACAAAGTTTCATTTCCTTCTGAGCATCACTTTCGTTTCTAACAGAAAACGGAGAGGTACTTATACTAAAATATTTCAAACTTTATACACGTTTTACACAAAACTGTGTTTTTGAATATGGAATCTCGATTCCAAAAAAATCA
>NW_017305652.1:0-649 GCF_001594115.1 Trachymyrmex septentrionalis
CGTAAAAATGACATATCTCAATTAATAAAATGCTCAAAACATATTTTATCAAATAGCATAATAAAATGTATTTTGATTTCGCAGTTTAACTCGTTTTTATATTTTTATTAAATATTATATATATCTTTACATTGATTTGTGTACAACGGCATTAAAGTGCTTTATAGTGCACACTAGTTATGCCAAATAAAAAATGCTACTATATGAAGATTTTGGCGATAAATATTCTGAAGAGAAGTCAGAATACTATCTTTTAGTAGAAAAATAAAACTCAAAAACTGATAAATGTATATACGTAGGCTGCTGGAAAAGTTTCTGCAAACAATATGAAAAAAAACATAAAATTCTGTAAATGGCTTTATTGTTTTTCGAAGTATTCGCCTTTAAGATCGATACACTTGCATACACTCGAATCAATTTTCGAAGCATTTTTTCCATTCTAAGGCTGTAACCTCAGAAATCAGTGTACGAAATATTTCAACAGTTGCTTCTGGTGATTCTAATCACTTACCACGCATCTTATTTTTAATGTTTGGGAACAAAAAGAAGTCATTAGGTGATAAATCAGGTGAATACGGACAATGAGTCATCAATTCGAAATTATTACTGGATAAAAAATCAACGGTTTGACGTGCTGTGTGATAGCTGG
>NW_017305652.1:749-19337 GCF_001594115.1 Trachymyrmex septentrionalis
AATACCCAAACAGTGGATTGTTGTTTACTTTCGGGCTCATACGAATAGATCCATGTTTCGTCCCCAGTAACGATGTTGTAGACCAAATTTGACCGACCTCGGTTGAATTTCTTGAGCATTTCTTTGCTTCATTTAACACGAGCCTGTTTTGAGCTTCGGTCAAATTGTGTGGGATCCAACGACTGCAAAGTTTCCGTACGCTCAAGTGATCATGCAAAATCGTATTGCTTTCATGTCAATGTCTAAGGATGCCTGAATCTCGCGGTATGTTATATGCCGGTCTTGCTCAATCATTTCACGCACAGCATCAACATTAGTGACACAACAGACGTGGATGGACGACCTTCACGGAATTCATCACTAAGAAAGGTACGTCCACGCTGGAATTCGGCAAACCAATTATAAACAGTCCTATTGGATGGTGCTTCATCCCCAAAAGCCAAATAAAGTCGATCGATGCATTGTTTCGGAGTTAGATTACATTTGTAATCGTAAAAAATCATTGCCCGAAAATTTTCACGCGAAATTTCCATTTTCTTACAAAATAACTTTTTTTAAAATACTATGCAAACAAAACTAGTTGGCTTGGGTACAAACTGTCAATTGAATTATAGGTTAAAAACGTCTAATTTTATGGATATGATAGTAGCAGAACGTTGGCGCCATTGGAAGTACTAGATTGCAGAAATTTTTCCAGCAGCCTACGTATATATACACATACTCGTATATACAATATATTGGGTTGGCAAGTAACACGTTACTTGTAATATATATATACAATATATATATTTAAAATTTTATATACTCATGCATATAGCACATAATTTCAAGAAATGTATTCTAATAGACATTCAAAAAACTTCCAAATATGTCCTAAAAACGTTCTAAGATATCCCTTGAATATATGATTTTAGCTATGCGTGTATTAAAAGTAAAATTGAACAACAAAGTTCTCTATTATATATTAGGTTGTTCGGAAAGTAATTTCATTTTTTCTTAAAATGAAAGACGATTTTCAATCAAACGCGTTTCAAATGATCATGAACGGTCGAATTCGATAAATTTAATCTCTTAGCGATCTCACGAGTTGTTATTCGCCGGTTTGCATCAATTAATGCCTTTATTGTGTCTTTATCAGCTTCAACTGGCCTTCCAGAACGTGGTGCATCTTTAACATCAAAATTGCCGGATCGAAATTTTGCAAACCAGTTTTGCCACTGGCGTTCTGTCAATACATCTTCTCCATACACATCGGATAATTTTTTTCTTGCTTGAACAGCATTTTTATCTTTTCGATAGTAAAAAAGTAAAATATGCCGAAAATGCTTTTCACTTTCATATTTGATAGGGCACCAACCAAAAACTACTGCGTAGAATCAATCGAACTTTTTTCACAAGTAAGCCTTGCTATATCAGCTATCAAAATATATAATGATTATGTGGCTTAAGTGTGAAGTTGGCTGTGAAAAATACAATTAAGTCCTCTGTTGGGAAAAAAACGAAATTACTTTCCGAACAATCCAATATTAAGGTATAACAGAAAACTTCCTTCGGTAAAAAATTTTTCATGCATGAATATGTATAAATATATTATATATATGAAGATATATAAACACGCATAAACATATAATAATTCATAAAGATGTAATAATTATATAAGAAATATGTCCATACATGTTCATATATCCTTCTTTCTTTTATAAAATTACATTTTAATATATTAGGTGTACAAAAAAGTTCTGAGCTTTTTTTTGTAAAATTCCCTTTCCCATCGTATGTAATCGTACGGAAATGGCTTGCTGCGTAACGCCAAGCTGTTCTGCAAGCTCCTTTTCAGTTTGCGCAGAGTTTATATCCAGCAGTGCTTGCAATTCGTCCGTTTCAATCTTTTCAGGGCGTCCAGCACGCGATTCATCTTTAAGACTGAAATCTCCTTGGCGAAACTTTTGATACCACCTTTTGCATGTTGCATGACTTACAGCGTTCTCTCCATATGCAGCACAAATCATTTCAGTGGCTTCAGCAGCATTTTTCTTCAGATGAAACGCGAAGTGGATGGAAAATCGAATATGCTCTTTTGTAATTGCCATCGTGAACACTACTGATTTTTGAGGTTATGTGCATCAAACGCCAAACCGTATCGCATTTCAGGAGGTTAAATGTTACTGTTTTAAAACCCCAAAAGGGCGGGAAGATATATAAAATTTAAATTGTTATTTCGGTTGTATCAAATCTAAAGCTCAGAACTTTTTTGTACACCTAATAATAGAAATAATAATAGTAATGTAAAAACATAAAAAATAATTAAAAGAATAATTTTCGCATTATTTATTTTAGAAAAAAAACAAGTATAGAAAAATATGTATAAAAATTGCTCATACATAATTATGCATAATTTTATACGTATATATAATTATACATAAATAATTTTTTTACATTTCTTCAAATTTGATTTTTTCTAAAACAAATAGTGCGAATATACACTATAATAATTTTACAAAAGAAAAAAACCATGTGATGAAGATGTATGGACATATTTCATATATAATGCATATTTATAAATATTTATGCATGTTTATGTATGTTTATACATATTTATACATATTCATGCATGAACAATTTTTTACCGCTTGTTTAGTTTAATGCACGCTACAATCATATACTTACTATATGGTAAATATGATTTATGGTATATAAATTAATCTTTGCAAGCGAGTATCTGCCGGTAGGTGCAAAACTCTTGTGCATCTGTATATTATGTTCAGAAACAAAATTTTTTTACTATTTTGCAAAAAAGCCATATAAAATGTAGTTATTAATTAAAAAACATTGGCGAATGATCGCTTCCGAGTGCAGTGCAGAATGTAATACCACTTGGAGAGCGATCACTGATTGTCAATATTTTTTAATTAATAATACTAAAGAATATAGTCTAAAAAAGGTTGTTTTTTTGCATACTAATACAACAATGCAAAGCATAGTGAATCTTACATAGATTTCGACCTACTGAACACAATGATGTTATTAATTTATAAAAATAAAAATCAATTTTACATTATAAATAAAGTGACCGTAAAAAAAGCTGGAATAGTTACTTAAGTGCTGAAATAGTCATCAGCTTTTTTTATGGTCACTTTATGATGTAAAATCGATTTTGATTTTTTATGAATATAAAAACAAAATAATAGTAAATTAAATTAAATTGATAGATAAAAAAACATTTTTAATACTTTCTACTTCTATAACAAACACATTTTTCCTAATTTTGGACTTATGCCACTTGTCAATTAATGGGCTTAAATAATTCACTCATATTGAAATCATGCATATTACCGAGAGGATGAAAAATAGGACTTTAACTCGAAAAATGTCCCCCGAATTTTCAATGAAACTTAATAACACTATCATGTTCAACAAGTCAAAATCTATAAGATTCACTATTTTGTACTTTTGTATTAGTCTTTTGTAGACCGTCAAAAACGTCTTTTTTTAGACTATGTTCTTTTACATGGCTTTTTTTTTGCAAAATAGTAGGAAAATTTTGTGTTTAGCTTCACTCAATTATATACACAAGCATTTTGACATCTATCGGGGAAGAAAGTTTATATGCAATATGCTCTGCTTTGCATCGTCACGTGAAAAAAAGCAGAGCTTTCATTGGATATGGCCCATCGCGTCCAGTGTGCAGTAGGCATAAGCGATAACAGCGACGTACGGAAACTGTCCGTACTAGACTATGAATGAATTTCGGATATTCCGAATTGTGTAAAGTGCACATAGACATAGTATCTCTAGACTGCGCATTCGAGGAGTGGGGGATAATCCTCATTTAGAAAACGCACTCACTTCGCGTTCTCTCTCGTTTTGCGTATGCGTATAAAGTATATCTGTTATGATATATCCACACAAACATAACCACATAAACGTATGCATAAAGAAAATTATTATTATTATAGTTGTATGTAAATATACCCTAAGAGAGGGGATCAAAACACGAAGAAGCTCGGCAGGCTAGGGTGTGCAAACTCCCCTCTTAGAAAGGAGAGAGACAATTTTAGCGGCACCAAAATAGGTCGAACGAAAAGCGATCACATGACGAAGAATGGTACGCCACACATATGCGCTATACGTTTGTCTCATACACATGTATACAATGCAACCGAACTACGTCATAAAATCACTTGATGATGCTTCACTGTTTTGTTTTTTCCTTTGTATTTAGCATTTGGACTATGGCAGAGAACAAGATGTAATTGAGACGTAACGAGACGTAGTCGTGATGTAGATAGAAAAATGTAGAAGTCTCAATTGTGACTGGTCGGTCTTCTTCGGTCTCCGACCGCATTTATTCAACCAGTCACGACTGCAACTTCTACATTTTTTTTTGTCCTACCGCCCAATCGACAGCCGACACGAAAAATTAAGGTTACGCACGACATACGACACTGGCCTAGTTTCCACCGAGGGTTTAAACCGGATCAGAATATAAGCACCAAAAACAACTACAGTCGAGTATTCCCCTGTTACAGTCAAACGACAGGGAAATGCTCGACCAATGTTTTTCGACTGATTATAGACTAGGTCGAAGAGATGCACGCAAAAAAGGTCTTAGTAATATCAGTTAAATATCAGTTGTTGGTTCAAACTTTGCTATTATTGCTATAAGTTGGCTATTGAAGATAAACTACACTACTACTCGTACATTTGCTGCCGACATCCAATTTTATTAGTTAAAATTACAAGCGTATTTAACAGTAGCTAAGTAAGTGGTAGCTATTCCTCGCTATCTATGCCGCGTAACTGAATATTCCATTCGCAATTGTTTCTGGGACGCTGCCGATTGCCTGCGCTGCCTGCGCATAATATCTTTGGCGACATTATGTGGCGTGCTCATTGCATCTACCGCAGCCTACTTGCGATTTCGATTTATTCTCTAATACAATCAGTTGTAATATAACACGTGTGTTATATTGCAATTATATTGTTAATACAAAATTACAATTAACACATACGTTATATGCAACTTTGGTTTACTAGGTCTGTATGAAAAATTTATTTCATGTATTATGGATTCTTTAATACAAACTAACATAATATATTTAATAAACTTTTTATGTATGCCTTCTTATATTTTTATTACAATATATAACATAAATTGATAATATGATTTGTTATTATTTTTTTATTTTTTATCCAGATTTGACACATGTTTGATTTAATGAGATGAAACAAATAAATGGGGATTAGATTAGACTGCTTATATACAAAATCCCTCTTGTCTTTGTCTCATTAAATAAGTATGCTTTATCCTGTAATATAGATCTGATAATTATTTAATCTGGCAATATTTAAAAATATACTGAAATGTAGCATTGAAATGTATAATATATACGTGAATTATAGAAATAGTTTCAATACTACAAAGAAAAAATATAATGTTAAATTAATAGCTAAAATTATTGAAAATACAAGGGCAAGTTCTTGAAAAGTTCAGAAAATCTGTCAGAGGGTCATGTCACATTACTTTTTGACAAGTAGCATCTTTCAGTTGATTACTGTCAAATTTCGAGCGGAATTCATCGCATGGTTTTATTTCTGTAAATGATTAAAAAAAACAATTTTTGTATTTTTTACAAAATAGAAAAAAACGAGTTTCTTGCAGTGATAAAACATCTACATATGAAAGGTTTAACGCCGAAAGAAATCAAACCGAGTTGGATAATGTTCATAACACATCTGCACCAGCGTTTGCAAATGTACGAGGTCTGTTCAAAAAGTATCGCGAATTTTGTGTTTTTTCAAAAATTATTTATTTATTCATGAATATCTATTTTGTCCCCTTCAAAGTAATCCCCATCAGATATTATACACTTGTGCCAACGTTTTTTCCAATCCTCGAAGCACTTCAAAAAATTATTTTTTGTGATCTTGTTCAGCTCCTCCTTCGATGCCGTCTTTATCTCCTCAATCGTAGCGTAGCGTCGTCCTTTCATGGGCCTCTTCAGTTTCGGGAACAAGAAAAAGTCACAGGGGGCCAGATCTGGGGAATACGGTGGCTGCGGCATCATTAGTGTGTTGTTTTTGGTCAAAAATTCGCGCACAAGCAACGATGTGTGAGCAGGGGCGTTATCATGGTGCAAAAGCCAATTTTTGTTCTTCCACAAATCCGGGCGTTTCTGGCGGATTGCTTCGCGCAAATTGCGCATAACTTGCAGGTAATATTCCTTATTGACCGTTCTACCCTGTGGCAAGAACTCATGATGCACCACGCCCCTGCAATCGAAGAAAACTGTAAGCAAAACCTTCACATTCGACCGAACTTGGCGCGCTTTTTTCGGTCTTGGCTCGTGCGGCAGCTTCCATTGGGATGATTGAGCTTTGGTTTCCACGTCATAACCATAAACCCATGATTCGTCACCAGTTATGACCCTCTGGAGCAAATTTGGGTCGTCGCGGACAGAGTCCAACAGCTCCTTAGCAATGTTAATGCGATGCTGTTTTTGGTCGAAATTGAGCAATTTTGGTACGAATTTCGCGGCGACCCGTCTCATGCCCAAATCATTGGTAAAAATCGAATGGCACGAGCCAATCGATATGTTTAGGTCCTCAGCAACCTCTCTAACGGTGATTCGACGATTGGCCAATACTATTTTCTTCACTTCATCAATGTTTTCGTCTGTTGTTGACGTGCTCGGGCGTCCGGCACGCTCTTCGTCGTTCACATCTTCTCGGCCTTCTGAGAACATTTTGTACCACCGATAAACGTTGCTTTGGTCCAAGGTAGCTTCACCATATGCCACAGTCAACATTCGGAATGCGTCCGCGCACCTAATTTTGTTTTTCACACAAAATTTGATTACAGATTCTTTGATCCATTTTTTGAAATAGGCAAAAATCGAAGACGAGCCAAAACACGTGCAAGCAAAGCAGCTGACAAAAATTAACTGAACATTCGAAATGGCCGAACTTGTCGGCATAAGTGAGCGACATGAGTACCAACATAACGCCACAAAAAAATCGAAAATCGAATATACGTAACCTGCGGAAATTCAAAATTCGCGATACTTTTTGAACAGACCTCGTATACAATTGGAGAATGAATTTAAACGTAGTCGTACATCTATATGTGATGCACCTCGGGACGTCCAATTGAAGCTGCTATGCCAGAAATCATCGATAAAGTCCACGATATTGTTTTGATTGATCGACGAGTGAAAATACGCGAGCTTGTTGAAGCCACAGGCATATCACATGGCACAGTGATTTCAATTTTGCATGAACAATTGGATATAAAAAAGCTATCGGCAAGATGGGTGCCGCGTTTGCTCACTGTGGATTATAAGCGCGACTGTGTGAAGATTTCAAAACAATGTTTGGAGATGTTTCAACGTAATCCAGATGAATTTCTGCGTCGATTCATTACTGTGGACGAAACATGGATCCATTACTTCACACCTGAGACGAAGGAACAGTCAAAACAATGGACTTCACCGGGTGAACCAGCTTCGAAAGAGGCGAAGATCGTGAAGTCGGCCGGAAAAGTGATGGTCATGATTTTTTGGGATGTACGCGGTATAATTTATATCGATTACCTTCTGTCGAAGCAAACGATCAATGGCGATTACTACGTAGCCTTATTGGATCGTTTCAACAACATTTTAAAGAAAAAACGTCCCCATTTGGCGAAGAAGAAAGTGCTCTTCCATCAAGACATTGCACGGATTCACACGTGCCCAGTATCGATGGCCAAATTCAACGAATTCCTCTACGAATTGCTTTCCCATCCAGCATATTCACCAGATTTAGCTCCCTGCGACTATTTCCTGTTTCCAAACCTGAAGAAATGGTTCGAAGAAAAGAGATTCATCACCAGAGAGTACCTCATCGCCGAAGGTTTATTTTGAAGAGTTGGATCCCCTTCAAATCATATTATTCGGACGGCTTGGAAAAGTTGGAGAATCGTTGGATCAAGTGTATCGAGTTGAAAGAAGACTATGTTGAGAAATAAAAATGAATCGATCAAAAAAATGTGTTTTACTATGTTTTTCTAAAAACTTATTGACTTGCCCTCGTATCATTAGAAACTTTCCCAGCAGAAAAATCGTGTTTATTCAAAAATCAAGCGATCAATTTTCTCTCGATCGTCGTGGAAAAGAAAATCATCAAATAATCATTATCAAACCGCGCCAAGATATTAATACCAAGATGCTAAGCCAGGCCACGCGATAATAAGGATTATAGTATCTCTTGAGTATCCTGGACACGATTAGATAAGAGGAATCTGTATAGTGGGCATCCCAAGAAACGGTTCTCATATGAGACCCGTCTTGCAAGTGCCAATAGGGGAAGGCGACCCCGATTGCAAACGACACCGTTAGGGGGAGTCTAGCTCCCTGTCCGTGACGACACGGATGTTCCCCCATGCTACGTGTCGTTGGGTGTTCCTGGCGGCACGGCGTGACACATGCCACGGGAGGCGGGGATGGTCTACCGCCTCTGGGGTGTGTGTCGACCCCGCTCGCCAGATGAGTGTCGGTGCGTTGTGGGATGTGAGGTAATGAGGCCGCGTGGATGTATTCCGTCCTTGGTAGACAGGTCATGTAGCCGCTTGAAAGTATTCCGAGGCAGAGTCCATGGTCTGGGCCAACCCCGAACCGCTTCAAAATATTCGAGGAGGTCTGGGCTGAGGGCAGGAAGAAATAACCCGGTGTTCGCGCAATGGCGTTCTTTCGAAGTGGGACACCGAGTAAGCGTTCGTTCACCGTGGGCCATGAACCCCCCACGGTGGATAGACTGGTCATCACGGCGGAGCGGGCATCGCCTCCAAGACCCGAACCGGGTCCCCGGAGTGGCGCCATCCGCAGCGCTACCCCCCCATGGTCGGAAGTGGGGGACCCCCGAAAGCCGTGGAATTCATGATTCACTCACGGTGAGTAAGAGGTCTGGAGGTCAGTGTCCTGGATGTTTATTCCGGGGCTCATGCTATATGCCAGCCCCTCAAGGGAACTCGAGGTCGCCTCTCTAGGTCATGTCTCTGGAGAGGAGTGAGGGCACGTTCGGTTGGCGGAGCCACTGCGGGGAGTGAGCGCAAACCTGTTATGGAATATTTTTCACTTATTACCACTATCAAAGAAGAGGCGGAAGCGCGCAGAAAGAAATCCCTGTGAAAAGAAGAGGACGAGGGAATCAGGTTTACGGTTATTACCGGCCCCGCCCCTCCCCCCTCTTTTCCACGAAACGAAAAAGCCTCAAACCAATGAAGAACAAGGGGGTGTTTCGACTGAGAGGAGGCAAGAATAAGTCAGAGAAAAAGGAAAATAGTACCGTGCACGGCGACGTGGACATGATTGACGCCATCGCCGACACAGAGACCGAAAGTGTAAGATCTGGCGAGTCAAAGCCGGCTCCCGCTCCAGCGAAGCTGAGATGCGCTGAGGGCGCAGCGTGCGGGCTCCACTGTGTCCCTTTGCTCGATGGATTCCACCACAGCCTCCGTTAAGCGCAAGCTGCGTGACGCCGTGACCTCCGCGGAAGGGGAGATTAGCTCCAACGCAGGGACTCAGGCGGAAAGGAAAAAGCTCCCCTGCAAACATAGAGACTTTGGATGCTCCGCCCTGAGTCCCTCGCATAAAGAACAGTTCACAGAGCCGGAAAGGACGGAAAGAGAAATTGACCAAGAAACTGGAGAAGGCTTTTATAGTCGCACCTTCGATGATCTTCTTCTCCAAACAAAGACGATGCTAAGGGTCGCCCCGATTGAAACCTGGATGACAGTCGTGGGCAGGTAAAAGAAAGGTAAGATTCCTTTCCAACAATAGGAAGTCAAAACCTCTTCCTCAAAGAGAAAGAAGGATGCCACGCACCTTCCTCCTCTTGCCATTAAGAGAGGATCCTCCCTTAAGGAGGAAGGACTGACCTGCACCTCCCAAGAGGGGTGCGAATAAGCTGCCGGCTAAAACGGCGAACCGAGGAAAGCAGCCCCCCAAACTGTGCCCGGCTAAGTCGGCCGTGGTGACACTCATCGCGCCGGCAGGATCCCTGGCGGAGACGATAACCGTCGTGAGGCAAAAGGTCAGCCTCACGCCACGGAACTCCAGATCAAGGAGCTTTAGTCCAGACGGATGCTATAGCCCTTGAGATCAAGAGCTCGCAGGGCAGATGCCGCCAAAATGGCGGAAGCCTCCAGGGTCAGGAAGGAGTAAGAGTTTCCCGGTCTGTCAAGAAGGACTCAGGCTGACGAGACTCGACGACTCCGTCTCCCAAAGGAACGTGGCCGAGACGATAGTCATCACGGAGGACGATGTTCCTCCGGCGATATAAAGGTGGGCCCCGTGACTCAAATGGCCAGCAATAGCCCAATGTGGGTCCAGTGTCCCGTATTCGCTGCAAAAAAGCTAGCGGACGTGGGTAAGGTAAAAGTGAGGTGAACGCTCTCTCAAGTCATCCCCAAATAGCCCGCTCTTACAATATTTTAAATGCTTGGGGCTGGACCACGTGAGGATCGGATGCAGCAACCAAGCCAACAGGCCCTAAAGGAGGTTCGGCAGGTACAACTGGGACTGGGGGGAGACGTCACCACAACCCTCCCACCTTGTAAAGTTCGGAGCAATAGCTGCGCCTGCGGAGATTGCACTCAGTGAGAACGCGGAGATGAAAGTGTGCCTAAAGGAGGCTGATGTGCCGTAACATTCATGGCGACGTGCCTCTTCCAGGTGAATTTGAATCACCCTTATTCGATGCAGGACGTGCTCCTTCGTACGCTGGACGAGAGTGATTCAGGCTTAGGTGTAATGCTCTTACAATGTCCCCGCTAACAATAGGTGATTGGGGGATTCGACGGGGTCTGTTGTCTGGAGATTAACTAGGCGCTCCCCGCCACCCTCTCATGTAGAAAGTGATAATCTTTTACACAATGGTGGAATGAGGGGCCCTTGACTTTCTGGTTTGTTATCTCTGGCCGCAGCTGCCGCTCTGCGAGTTTGAAATAAAGCTCCTGAAGCTGAGTGCAATCATGAGAAGGCGCTCGCCCCGCCCGGCCATAATAGTGGGACTTAAACGCCCACTCCACGGAGTGAAGGCCCTATCACACTGATGTCCAGGATCGTGCGGTGATGGAGTGAGCGAGAACATTCGATCTCTGCCTGGTTAATAGGGAAAGACGAAGCACCTTTATCGGCGGCCGAAGAGTCTATCATGGACTTGATCTGAATATCGTCCCCTACCACCGACAATGTTCAATTGGGAAGGCAACCTCAGTCTTCTGATCAAGTCGAACCATTTCCATGATCCGAACGACTGCCAATCCCAAGATCGAGGAGCGCCAAAAAGACTGGGACGTCAGGCATCTCAGGTGGGCAAAAAGTTCAACCTGGATGCTCTCCAAACAACAACAATAGCCCTTACCTGGGTAACGTATAGCCAGGTGGGAGCGCCGAAAAGGAGGTGGAAAGACTCCGAGATATGGTCCGGTTATCTGATGTCTCAACGCCCTGGAATCGTAGGGCGCCATCACGGCTCGCGCATTGGTGGTCGCATTTGTTATTCTTGCTATTATTAATTCGTGTGTGCTTTATTGCCGTCACTATTCGCTCTTCCAAACGATCTTCTATCCTTGACCACGAACCGCTCTCTCTGTCATTTCCGATGAGCTACCGGTTGAGAGCCCGTCGACGTTCACAGCTCGTTAGAATATTGCATAGAGAAAGTATCGCGTAATTTCGAGAAAGAGTAGCACGCTCACTCGTGCCTGGCGCCCAACTATTGTTTTGCGATTGTGTGTTGCCCTTAAGAGTGGCCGCGTGAAGATGCATTTCTGTTGCGTTTCGTTTAGAGTCACCCATAATCCGATTGTATAAGATCTTAGCTGTGAATGCGCGACGAAGTTGCGCCACGCTCGTGAGTGCGGTTGCAACACATTCACACACGCGCACGCACACACGTGTATACATACATAATATATTACCCATAAAATTCAATTTTAGTGTTACTCAGAATCTAAGATGTGAACGTGTCAAATGTTAAATCCATTTCGAATATTTATTTTACGTCAATTTCCTTGTCCTCTCATTCTCCTTATTCTTGTTCTTGTCTTACATGTGACTAGTTACTCGCATGCGCCCAGATAGCAAAATACTAATACAATGCGTCAGCAGTACGCTAGCAAATTTTATCATGATATTACAGCAGATATCAAGCTGTTGTTTCCTCATTAAGCTTAATTACAGCATAATCTACCAATACAGACAGGAGAAATGCAATCAAAATTGAGCATTCTTTGCTACAAGTATAGTGACAGCAAATATCGGACAAAGTTTGACATATCAAATACTAATAGCAGGAAGACAGCAGAAATCAAGCATAATTTGATGTCACATTGTGGCAACAAAATCGCGGCAAGACTATAGCACGACTTATTATATCAAATACTGACAATAAAATTACTACAAAAACTGGGCACAGCCTATCGTCACGACGTAACTAACAAAAACGCGGCAAATATAGAATTGCGTTATCAATTGCTAAGAACAGCAGAAATTACGCATAATAAATAAATATAATTCATCATATATTTTAACTTTTATTAACTAAATGCATGTTTATTAAAGAAGTACATTTAATCAGAATAAGATTTTGCTAAATAGAAATTGTACTTTTAATTTTTTTGCATCTTAAGTAGTGTTAATAAATGAACAATTCTCCATATTGAAAGCCCAATTGTTGTTCGGTTTAAAAAAAAATCAGTTTAATATTTGGAATTCTCTATAGAAATTGTGTTAGAAATGAAACCGGTAGGAAAATACTACACTTTTATTTTCACTAGCCGCATTATGTAGTTTTATATTTGCCTGTGATAGAAATTGAAATACGAGATAAATATTAATAGATATGTTATCTAGCGGTAAACGAAAGAACTATGGTCTTGGCAAAATAAAGCAGATGCGACATACACTGTAAAAAATAGATCAGAGTGGAAAGAACTAAATCTGAGAATTCCGCAATTTGATTAAGTGAAGTAAATCAAGTCAAGAATAAAAATCTAATTAGACGAATAACTTCACGTAATAAAATGTACCTAAAAACTCAGTCAAAGTATATGATTGACAGATCTGAAATATGATGAAGTATTAATATTAGATATTCATTCAACTACCACAAGGGTGATTTAACTGCATAATAATAATAAATCTGCATCTACATAGAGATCAAAATCAATCATAGAGAAAAGTATATTAAACTTATTTACGTAATTCAATGATGGAGTGATACAGTCATAAGCATATTTACAAAATTAACTAAATCATTATTGAAAGTCAATGAACATGAATGTAACGTAAAAATAAGAGACTTAAAAGTAATAGAAACTCAATAAATTATGAACAGTACTTCACTTTGATTTAAAGCAAAGGAGCGTTTTATGGAGCTATCAATAGATGACATATGTATTCGTAAGAGAAATTCAATGTTTACCTATAACATATAAAGCAAGATTGGTCAAATGGTCTTTTCATACACTTCTTGTCACATCATGGCGACAAATGTTTTTTTTAAGACGGTTATTAATCAATCGATATAATAGAAAGTTTTAATGATTAATTAAATCTACTTCAGACAAAGTTGAGATTACCTCAAAATTGTTACTATCAACAATATTGAGTTCTCATTACTTTGTAGAATAGTTCAGTCAAAAGTCAATCTATTCTACTGCAGATTTATTTCATCATGCTCATAAAATTATTTTAATTGACGATACAATTATGTTCGTTTACTGTGTACCAATAATAATTTAGTCAACTTTATAAATATTTTATAAAAATAAATTCAATGTTTATTTAACACAAGGAAGATATTAAAAGAAGTTGAAATGTTTTTTTATGTAATCCGACAGTTAACTCGCCATATTTAATTCTGAGATTGGTTTACCTCAATTCGAGTTGAATTTCTAAATCTTTTTTTATAGTTCTTATGCCGCGTTTTAGGCAGTCACATCGTGACAACAGGTTGTGCTCGATTTTTGCTGTATTTTTGCTGTCAATATTTAATATAAGTCTATAAGTACCGTGCGCTAACTAATTGCTCCACTGGAACTGTTTATATAATAAGTCGTGATAACATCATGTCAAACCTAGCTTTGGTTTATTTTCTGTTTATATATTGTGCCAACATACAATGTTTAAATTTTGTTCTATTTATGCTGAATTATTTTGTTCAATTTTTATAGCATTTTTAAAAATATGTTATGGCGCAGTATTTAAAGAATATTTGCTGTATTTTTGTTAATGCTAGTTGAAATGACAGATCGATTGTTTCCCGATTTTTTCCAATATAATATGTAGCATAAATTTGCAATAGGTACTTTCGGCATGTCTGGCTATCTGAGCGTATATACATGCGTATGGGTACCTATTACAGATAAAAGAAAGCATCAAATTACTTTAAGATATAGCTTAAGAAGATCAAATTCTGTGACTTCAAAGTGCTATATCTTTTTATCTGTTGATTTTATATGAATGTGGCAATGGAAACATTTGTTCAGAATCAAGATGTACAACATATCTCAAAATAGACTTTTTTCCGGGGTCATTTTTCCATATGAAACATGCGGAATCCTTTTTGCCAAAAGAAAAATGGTGGGTCAGAATGCGGCTAGGAATATGACTCTTTAAGGATAAAAAGTTATTTTGAATCATCCTGTATATATTCGGAGCTCGGAAATTTCGACGCTCATACAACTGCGTATCGTAATCGATTGAACAGTTGTTAAGTCATGCCACTTAGTGGAGGTATTCCTTAAAGTCTCCCCTAAATACTGAATGCCTGTTTTCCAAAATAGAGAGAGGATGCCCAAGGACAAAGATATACAGATGGTGGATACTTTTAGGACAGACCTCGTATACATACACACACACACACACACACACGCGCGCGCGCGCGCGATTCTGAGACGATTTTTCTTATAGTTTAAACAAATATAAAGATGCCATTTTTGCCTATCCACAATAAATTCGTAATAAAATTCATTAAAAATCACAGAACTTGAAGTTATATTTATCGAATATCCCATATTATATCCGCTAACTTTATATCATAAAAGAAACTTATTATATTTATGTTACAAAATTAACACTAAATTATGAATCCAAACCAATGAGATATTTTTTTTTCATATGATCCTTTATTTTTTCACTTATTTTATGATGATTTTTAAGATAATTATAATTTTTCAAAAATATCTTGCATTTGTCGTGTTCATATATTTGTTTACGTAATTTTATCAATTGTTATTATCATTCCACTTTTTAATTATATACTAAAAGGTTGATACTAAATAAAATTTTAATTCAAAATCATCTCGTTATTACGGTGTGACTCTTTAATAGAAGAATGAAACACGAATCTGCTCACGAGAATGGGTGAAGAACAAAAAATAATAAGTAATATATAAAGGTTAGGTTACTGTTTTAAATCAATAATAGTAATGAGTTATTCTTCAGAAAAAAAACGATAATGAGTTGCTTTTATAATTTTCTTAATCCTAATTTATTTATTATAAGAACTATCTATTAATTCGCAATCATTACCCACTGTCCTTTTTGCGCTGTCAACTTTTACCCAGATAATCATAAAGACATTTTTTAGACATGCGTGTACTCTGAATTTACAATACGAAATGATTCATAGAATAAATATTTATCTAAAAATCGCATATATTTGGATACCTGATGTATTTAACGCAAAACGTTATTATATTTTTCATGCATACCTGAAAAGATGACAATAGCTGTGAGCAAAGCATATTCGGCATTATTAACTCTCATAGCATACATTTGTCGACAGAATCGCAAAAGGTCTTCAATGGTGTCTCCCATTCCGGCAACATTATAACTGTCACGTGTATATGATTGATTGTTAGCAAAAATGATGCTATCGGTTTGCACATCATACTTCCTTGCCATCCGTAGCATCATCACCTCACTGGAGCATGCTTTCAACAGAGTGATTTGATCTTCACGTAACAACTCGTTAAAACCGGGTAATCTCTTTGAGAACTCGACGATCAATTGAACAGTCAGAATCGTGATTTCAGTAATATGTCTGAAACTGTAATCACTTGGATCTTCGCCTTCCATTGGTTGATTCTGAAAAAGAAAACATTTCATATCAAATGCAACATTATTTATCACATTAACCTTATATTTGTGTACAAATAATTTAACGTTAACCCTATACAAGGATCCAAATACACTCCACTCATTTTTGATAAAAAATGGAAAAATAACTTTGGCTGCGTAAGCACTTTTTTTTGTATTTTTTTTATTTGGAATGTACTGGAATGAATACGCACACTTGTACACGATTAAATGCTCAGGTGTCCTTGAAAGCCTCAATACTATATTCAAAGTCACCAATTTCAATGAAGTTTTTTATGTAAAATATATAAAAATTGTGTGCGAATGTATGACAGATAGAGAGCATTCCTAAGAAAACTTTGATTTCCATTCAGCAAGGATTTTATTTACGTTTTTATTAGTCTGGAGTGTGTTTTTTGTACCTCTGTATACAAATAGAAGATTGTATAATAGCGCATAAATAGCACATTATTGTATAATTTTTTCATTAAGATTTGGTTAAGTGCAGGGGCCAGGTAGGCAGACGTTAGAATAACGCTAATTAGCTGCAAAAGCATACTAAATGCTCAGTGAGCGATTATGCTTCTGAATGCACCTATTTGCTTCATATAAAAGCTATGTAATCTGCACTTACGAAATAGTAGTCCACAAACTAGCAATTTACACAAAGAAATAATGTGGAGTTCTTAAAATTACTTGGACTTAGACGTCTAATTAAAACATTATTATTATATGAAAATTTATGTGTAATATTGAAATAGTAGTATGCAGTGATGTATCAGTGACACTAAATCATCTGTGTGTAAGTTCTACTTATGACTAATCGTCTTTAGAATTCCCCTAAACTGTTAGTAATACGTATACACATTGTTGCTGACAATTATAAACAATCACAGATTTGTGCGATTTTGTTGAGACGTGCTTTGCTGAATATATTAAAATAATCGCAAATTTATATCAATTGCGATAATGTTAGCGATAATGTTTCAATTATCTCCGGTAATTGAATTACAGGCCCTTTTTATAAGGCCGAAAATTTACTAAAGATTACGCTTTTTAATATTATTTCGTCGGTGAATAAACTAACAATAAGTCATAGTAATATAACCAGCCTAAAGTAGGTCAAAAACCGAAAAGAGATTAAAAAGAAAAAGTGAAACGAAATGATATATGGCATGGCAAACGGAGAAATGTCTTCTCTTCTCAGCTCATGTAATGTAATAATTTTAAGAAATATATAGTTTTGAATATTGTAATATAGTTAATATGGATTTTTGTAGTAATAATGCTTTGTAAGTATCTCATAACGCAAAGCAAAATGTCTCAGCAAAATCGCACAAATCTATGATTGCTTATGATGCTGGCAACTTGTCGTGGATTTGTCTTCAACGATTTCGATATATCGACATTATAGTAACATGCAGGCAACAGTATGTATTGCCAGCAGTTTAATAGCAAGACAGCTGCATCAATGTTACCTTGCGTTGTCGGCAATATGACAGCATTGTGTGATTGCATATTATTATGACAACATGATGGCAATAGTACAAATCATGATGATGATGACTTTAAAGTTAGCAGCAAATTACTGTTAAGTTGCTACTCAAAGTTGTTATATCGTGAAGGCATCAAGTTGCCAACAAATGAGGACTCAGTTGCTGCAATTTTGGTATACTTACCAAAGTTGCAAGTTGGTAGCAAGCAACATGCCAGCAACAAAATAGACGCGTTGCTATCTGGGATCACGCATAATGCGCATAATACCCACACAACACATGAGTTTCCTACGTAAAAAAAGAACGACCAATGTTATGCCCATTTCATGTCTCGATTATGAAAAAGGACACTCAAATCCTTTAAAGTTTGTGAAGCTGACACCTCTAGATGCGAATTTTGACAAAATTAATATTGCATTCGATTATCCATCATTTATCCACATTTGTCTAAAAAAAAAACATTTTTGTCCACTCTTGAAAAAAAAATTATAGCATCCCCATGTGAATCTTCTTCCGAATTACGTACAAGAATCGATTGTCCATCATGCTTACTCATTTGTCCACATGTAATTTTTTTTTGTCTACCCTTAAAAAAAAAGTTATAAACAAATTTAATTGTTTTCCGAGCGTTTTAAAATTACACAAATATTTTATATAAAATAAGTAAAAAAGTTTAATAAAAAAAGAGTAATAAAATTTCTCCAAAATGGCGAGTCCAATAACTGTCAAATGGAGACATCCATTGGACATTCTTCAAGTATCTGTGAGACCTATTTGGCAGGGGCGGATCCATAAGTTTATCAAGGGTGAGAAGGGAGGATCATTGGCGCACCGCAAGCAAAATTTTTTCACGGTCAAATATAAAATATTTAAATTACTACTGATATATTACATTGAAAAGTACTATAATCCAAGAAATGTTTTATTTAAAATTATATTAACAAAAAGAATATATATATATTAAA
>NW_017305652.1:19437-21041 GCF_001594115.1 Trachymyrmex septentrionalis
GTGCTTGTTGCTATTGGATGATCTAGAAGAATACATCAATAGCAGCGAGCGCTCACAAATCCGCTCCGCAATAGCTGAGTCTGCTGAACGCGATCATTAAGACTGAACTTTTGCACTAATTCATCTTTCTTCTTCTTCTTTTCTCCTGAGGAGAAAAGGAAGGAAGATGAACTGGCGCAAAAGTTCAGCCAAAAAGAATAAGTTTATTGAGTCCCTATACATAGACTTTAACTAGAGTGGGTATAAAGAGAGTGGCGTCAATGTCTAACACTTGGCTCCATCATGAAAGATCCTTACTATTAATTAGAAAGAAGACAACGTTAAAGAAAGAAGAGATTAAGATAATAAATTGTTATAGATATAAGACACAAAATGGCGACTTCTCACTCTTTATACCTACTATTCGAGAATTTCGCGTAATTGGTGTTACACAAAGACGTAGAGAATGGACTGCACGATCCGTGTGTCGAAATGGTCGATAAAAGTAGATGAAAGGGACCATGGACGGCCATCTCTATCTCTTTTCATTCAACGGTGTTGGAAGAGAGAATAAGAGAATGATTGACCGTATCCTATAGTTCCTTTCTCTCATTATTGTCGACTATATTTAAATACTACTTAGGTACGGATCGCGCAGTCCATTCTTTATGAGCGAGTTCAAGATAGCAAAGCGGCTAGGCATGCTTGTCAAGCAGATCTAGCCGCTTTGTTGACTTGAACGCGCTCTATGCCTTTGGTGCCACGTAACTTGTGTCTACATAATGGTAGCACCAATATTGAACTTTGTTCACCCAGGGCGAATGGACGAAAAATAAAAGTTGTAACACAGACTTCATTTATTTACATTTTGGAATATACAATAAAAAAGAATCTATTTTTTATGCTTAAACAATTCATAAAATAAAAAATATTTTTAAAATGTCAAAATTTTAATTAAGTATTTTAGAAATATTAAAAGTATACTATGGTATAGAATCTATACTTAAAAAAAAACTAAGGGGAGGAACCATGGTCTTCGTGGATCCGCCACTGCTATTTGAAGCATAAAATGGGCGACCATCCGGAGATTCAGAGCATTCTTTGGATGATCAATGGACGTTCATGTGTTGTGCAAGACCATTTATCCTTGTTTAATCACTAAGAAATTAGGTAATTATGCACTTTAAGAGACATCGTGCCGATGACCTTGACTCTGACATACAGGGTTGGCCATATTCGACGGAAAGATGTTTTTTTCTTAATCATGGGAAAAAAAACACATTTTTTGCTTTTCATTGTAAAAGCCATTTAATATGGTTCAAGGAGATTTGTGTACATTATTTGTTGAATATGATATCTCTTAAATGATCGCCTTGAGCCTGCATGGCGAGTAGTGCCCGTTTTGCAGCGTTTTCCATCGTTTTGAACAATGTTTCGGCCGATATGGCGGCTATTTCCTGTCGGATGTTGGTCTTAAGTTCGTCTAGGGTCCTTGGCTTGTTGACATAAACCTTTGATTTCAAATAGCCCCACAGAAAGAAGTCTGGAGCCGTTAAATCTGGTGAACGCGGTGGCCATTCAAAATCACCATTTTTTGACATCAAACGTCCAGGGAACAATTGTTT
>NW_017305652.1:21141-26860 GCF_001594115.1 Trachymyrmex septentrionalis
TATCGGCCGAAACATTGTTCAAAACGATGGAAAACGCTGCAAAACGGGCACTACTCGCCATGCAGGCTCAAGGCGATCATTTAAGAGATATCATATTCAACAAATAATGTACACAAATCTCCTTGAACCATATTAAATGGCTTTTACAATGAAAAGCAAAAAATGTGTTTTTTTTCCCATGATTAACAAAAAAACATCTTTCCGTCGAATATGGCCAACCCTGTATGTTGTCAAGGTTATGATTCTGAGTAACTTTGCCTCAACAACTATATGGCGATCTTATAGTTTCAGAGATATTTAAACTTAGTCTAATTTGTGTCCCATACAGCACAGAAAGATTGCAGAAACATGCAGAATGATTTCACTGGAACATTGCAATATTGTATGATAGTTGCTGAACTATTGCTGCAAGATTCCAATAAGTTAATGTTAAGATATCCGCTTTTTGTTATATGTTGCAATGAAACATTCCAGCAATATTGTAATGTAATGCATTTGGATAAATTTTTTACAAAGACTCTAAAATAAAAACTATTCTCTGTACATATATCTCACTAACTTTAATTTTCTACAAATTGCATTTCTAGTGATACGTGCAAAAGCAATTTTTTATGATAAAACCATAAAATATTCCAAAAAATGTATTATTAATTCTGAAGGATAAATTTATTCGTAAAATAAAGCATGTATGTGTTGTGCCCCGAACAAATTATAAATATTATCCACGTTAACATAATAATACAATCGCTTGGTAAGTTAATCATAGATTAACTTACATTGCAATCTGCAATATTGCAACATTGTAGCAATATTGCTTCAATTTTTTGTGCTGTATGGGGTAATAATTATTCACATTAAGGAACAGTGCGCCGATGACCTTGACCTTGACATATGTTGTCAAGGTCATGACCCTGAGTGACTTCCAACAGGTTTCAGATGGTGGTCATCCTTTGTTAAAAAGTTATTAACAAATAAAGTTTGAAAAATGGTGTCTCTTTTCTACTATGTGAAACAGAAATTTCTTGTTTTAAAATATAATTTACGACTTTCCACGCAAAAAAAGCAACTCTCATCCCACCTCCCTCTCTACCAAGAACCGATTGTAAGAGCTTCCACAATCAGATAGGAGTTTGATTAGGCCCCTGAAACATGAGGGGGATGAAAGTCGCTTCGCGTGGAAAATCGTAAAATATATTTTAAAGCAAAAATTCCTATTTCACATAGTAAAAAGAAACCATTTTTCAAACTTTTTTTGTTAATAACTTTTTAACGAACAGCGACCGCCACTTAAAACTTAACTTTAAACAAACTTGTTGGAGATCACTTAGGCTTATGATCTTGACAACATATGTCAAGATCAAGATCATCAGCGCGGTGTCCCTTCACATAAATAATTATTACATAAATAAATTAGACTTTTAAGTCTAAATATCTCAGAAGCTATAAGAGACCGCCACCTAATTGTTAAGATAAAGTTACTGAGAATCATGACCTTGACAACATATATCAAGATCAAGGTTATCGGCACGATATCCCTTAAAGTGCATGAACTATACAAACATATTGTGTGTAATTTACAAGAAAAATTTATTGGATCGAAAAGTTCTGATAGATTTAACAGAAAAGCATTATTCGATCAAGAGATTTTGATAGGTACATTTAATGGGAAAAACATATTCGATCAACAAGAAATTCTGATAAATTTAAAAGGAAGGGATTAATCGTGCCAGTAATGCTGACAAGAATTCTGATTTATTCATTTTTGAATAGTCATACCAGTTGAATCAGTTTTGAATAATCATACTAATTGAATCTAGTAGTTTTCAATTAATCCAATCCAGATTCTTTTTTCACTGCAATAGTTCGAAAATGTACAATTATAAAAATAGAATCTTTTAATTATAGAACAAAGGACGCCATAATAAAATGGTAAAATTATCATATACTTAGCGCGCGCGCTTGTGTATATGTAGAGAGAGGGGAGGAGGGGAGGGAGGGAAGGAAGAAGGGCGGGCGGAAAAAAAAGGGGGGGGGGGGAGGGGGAGAGAGAAAGGGAGGGGGAGGAAACGGAGATATTCATATATTTGGTTCGTGAAGAAGCCTGATACCATTTCAGACAAATCGTTGTTTGAGTGTAACAATTAAAATATTTTTAAAACATACGTGAATAATTTTTGATTGTATGAAATTAGCGTTCCACTTTTAGAATTAACTTGATTCGAAAATTATAGCAAGTTTATGTTACACTGCTAGAATATTATAAAAACTGTAATATAAAAAATACGTTAAAATGGAAAAAAAAAGATTTTTAAGTCATTCCTCACTATATGTTTTTTTCAATTTTTTATATTATTAAGTTGTATTAGGTTTTAACATTGTGCTATCACCAGGATGCGTTCGAGCACGATCTCGAGGCGCTCACGGAGAACTGCTGCATGTTAGTCGGCTGTCAGATGCTCACTGAAATGAGATAGCTACATTTTTTGAAGAGATTCGGAGCCCGCCCGAATATTATATCTATCTCGGTTAGCGCGCCTACTCAATGTAATATAGAATGCGGAGATTTTTTTCTATCTTTTTCTATATTGATTTGAGATCGCTTGAGACACTTTTCTTCAAAATATTGAAATATTTAGTGAAAAAAATGGGCCTCAAATAAAATTGACAGAAAAAGAATTCTTTTTACATCTGAAAATGAATTCAGAATTGATGACGTATCATTAAATTCTTTTTACATTAAATTCTTTGTGTTATTTGAGTATTGGTTGTGTTTTCACGGTTCAATAAGAGATTTTTATTGTTTAATTCTAAAAGTGGAAAGTTAACTTCGTACATGATTATTTGAGTAACAAGCATCGAGAAATTATACAAAAAACAGTTATATATATATAATGAACAATATTACATTTTGTGTAAAAATGACATGAATGATCTTCAAATTATGAAAACAATGATCTGGAATAAATTTTTTCATTATTTTGTAATTATTTTTTCGATTGTAATAATTTTAGTTAATAATATATTTAAAACAACAGATACTTAAGTGTATTTTTCTTCTATATATTAATATATTAAGAAGACAAATAATTCAGAATAAAAATTTGTAGTATAAATAAAACATAAAATATAACATACAGTAATTCTTTTCAGATCCTCTTCGCTCGGTTGTTCGAATTCACATTGAAAAGACACGAGCCTATTTATCAGTTCTTCCTGTTCAGGACTAATAGGCTTATCGCAGGTGTAAGGATTGATAGGAGTAAGAATGCCGCTACTTCCGGATATGGATAACGACTCGGCTTCCGCTGGTTCGATTTTGACGCCCATTTGATCACCCATTCCAGCGCTGCTTGGTGAACCGTTCATTGTCGTACTGTTTGGTTTATCTTTTTCCTACAGAATATATTAAAACAGATATATAAATAGCTTCATAATAGAAAAGCTCCATAAATTTAAGAAATTAAACGTGTAAATTAAACGTGTCTTCATGCAAAATAATTTGTACAGCTTTCTAGAATTAAAATTCCAACAAATTACTTTCAATCTATATTTTCAAGAAACAGGAATTGTTTACACCATGTACATTAACAATGTACATCAGATATTTTTGTTTAAATAACACTAGTTTATAAAAAAATTTTTTTTTCAATTACTTTGGGCTACATGTCTCTTATAGATTTTTAGATGTTGAAAATGATACCGCAAACAAACAATTTTAGCAGCACGTCAGATTTTCAAGATAATTGAGGTTTAATACTTAAAAAATGACTTTTTTGCGATATTTGGCATTTAAAAAAAAATGCATTTTATAGAGAATGAACAATATATTCATGACTCCTGATCGAAATTTTAAGGTAATGTTAACCTTCTTTATTAAAAAAAAAAAATCAAATATCACAAAAAAAGCCATAGGTATTTAAACCTCAATTATCTTAAAAATCTGAATTTCTTCGTGCCAGAATTTTTTCGCTTGCAGCATCGTTTTCAGCATCCAAAAATCTATAAGAGACACATAGTCCGGTTCAAAATAATTTTTTGCAGTAAGTGTAATCATAGTACAACAAATATATATATATAAGGATATAAAAAAATTATATATAATTCTTACAAATCACTATTTGTACAAGATAATTAAAAACGAGTGTAAAAAATTTTAACAGATCGTTTGGGAGCATATTCTGAATATATTTAATACAATAACATGAATATCAACGATACCGTAAATATTGCACATAAAATTTCTCTAATGTGCGATTATACTCGTATATTTTTCTCTAGAATATATACATATATTTATCTCTTTTTTACATTAATTAATTCATCTTATTCTGTGCGTACTGATATAAAAATACAATTACATTAAGTAAACAATGAATAAGCTTTTTGCGAATTATTTTTTGTTTTCAAAATATGCCAGAAAAAAGTATAGAAAAAAATATATCTTGTAAACTATTGACTTTTAAAAATCTTATTTTATTACTTATATACAGATTAATTCGAAGCATCAAATTAATATACAAACCATATAAATCAATTTTAAAATATTAATGTTGCTATTTCCTAAAAAATATTTACAAGAAATTCTATATACTCTCTTTTATCATTATATTTTCTCCGAGGGATAAACTAAATTGCCCCTAAAATTGTGTATATCAATTGCCTACTAATGCTCATTGTCAGTAATGCCCAATTTTGTATGCCTATTAATGCATAACCTCATATTGCTTATTATAATACACGTTTAGTATACAATAACTTTTAAGTAATGCTTTAAATCTACATTGTAATGCTCTCTGCGGTTTATCCTTTGATATGTTCCTTTGAATACTTTTGTGCTACCTTTCTTGTTAAGTATTTTCTATATTTACCAAAAATGAATTATTTTAGATAATAATTTCTAGTAATTAAAAAATCTAAAAAAATCCTTTTAAATTAAAGTCGTGTATTAAAAAAAATATATTTTATTATCTAAAACACTTATTAGATTTGAATAAATCTTCCATATAAAATATGACTTAAAAATTATTTTGAAACATGTTAAATTATATTATATAATATGGAACACATATTTTGTACAATCAAATATTCATCATTATAGGGTATAACTCTGTATACACGCCGTATATAGCAAAAACTTAATTTATGTGTATATTTAATCTATTTACTATTTTTATAGAGTAAATGAACTATATCAAAAATTTTATATTGTATCTACTACTCTAAAAATATTAAGAATCTGAAACATTTATTTTTCATATAAAAAAAAAACTTTATAAAACTGTTGCATTTTTTCTAAATATCCTATAAAAGTGGAAATATGTAGTTATCATAATTAAAATGTACGACTCATGAAACATTTACAAATAATGTTTCAAAGTAAGACATAAAATGACACAGTAGTTTATAACGTATAATAACGTATAATGTATTTACAAAATTTTATTAAGGAATAAGAATGATAAATGTACGAGGTCTGTTCAAAAGGTATCGCGAATTTTGTGTTTTTTCAAAAATTATTTATTTATTCATGAATATCTATTTTGTCCCCTTCAACGTAATCCCCATCAGATATTATACACTTATGCCAACGTTTTTTCCAATCCTCGAAGCACTTCAAAAAATTATTTTTTGTGATCTTGTTCAGCTCCTCCTTCGATGCCGTCTTTATCTCTTCAATCGTAGCGTAGCGTCGTCCTTTCATGGGCCTCTTCAGTTTCGG
>NW_017305652.1:26989-44295 GCF_001594115.1 Trachymyrmex septentrionalis
GGGCGTCCGGCACGCTCTTCGTCGTTCACATCTTCTCGGCCCTCTGAGAACATTTTGTACCACCGATAAACGTTGCTTCGGTCCAAGGTAGCTTCACCATATGCCACAGTCAACATTCGGAATGCGTCCGCGCACTTAATTTTGTTTTTCACACAAAATTTGATACAGATTCTTTGATCCATTTTTTGGATCAGGCAAAAATCGAAGACGAGCCAAAACACGTGCAAGCAAAGCAGCTGTCAAAAATTAACTGAACATTCAAAATGGCCGAACTTGTCGGCATAAGTGAGAGACATGAGTACCAACATAACGCCACAAAAAAATCGAAAATCGAATATACGTAACCCGCGGAAATTAAAAATTCGCGATACTTTTTGAACAGACCTCGTATACATGAAAAATGTATATGAAGTAAAAGTAATTCAAAATTTTTTCCTATATTACAAGTATTATGATATAAAGTACATTTTTCATGTAATCATTTAATGCATTGAATTCAAACTGCACACTTTGTGTGTTTAGGCACAAATTTCGCCCGCTAAAAATGCCATATGTGCCAAACAGGTGAGATATACAAGACATCAAGCTAAACAAGAAATACAAGAGCTAAGCACTTATATTTTGCTATATTTAATTCTTTATTATACACTTATCACTAAATAACTATTAAGCCTTTTGTACTCCCTATAGTAATTATTTTATGTAGATTATAATGGCTGCGCTATTTACTACATCGGTAAATCGATTCAACTTATAGTGGTTTTATTAATATTAACAGTAGAGACATCGAGTAGCTCGGTGCTCGGTCTGTGCTAGCAATAATCCGTGGATCCGGATTCGATCCCATCCGCGCCTCACATATACAGAAAGTTTACTTAAGGTATTTTTCCGAGAAATTGAGTTTCTACAGATTTTTTTGAAATTTGGATATTATGTTTAGTACGTTTAAAATAATTTTATCTATATACGATTAAAATTTCAAAAATCCTAGCGGTGTCAAGATGGAGATATTCACCTTCGAAGTTTCAGCTTTTTATATGTAAACTCTTATATCACGTCTTGCTGAAGTATCATTTTAATATTTTGCGGTGAAAATCTACCGATTTTTTGACAAAATAAATATGTAATGTAAAAATATTATAGGAACTTTATTTTTAAAAAATGGGGCGGCCTCTTACGGTGCCGTTTCTGAATTAGAGTAGTTTAAATTTGTAATTTGATAAAATTCTCCTTCTCGCACATCGAGCGGTGAGACAGGGATATACTATTACATTCTACTATTTCATTCTACTATCTATCTATTTCAACTGTCAGCGGACTAGTGCTTGTGCACACAGAACATTTATGCGTGTGTGTACGTTCGCCTCAAAAGTTTCTCTCTTCAGAGAGCACGCGCGGAGAGGCATATTCGTAGATTGTATGCAATTAATTTTGTAGCGCGATTGTAGCCGGAGAAATACCTTCAAAAGGAGCTTATTGCTCCATCTGTGCGATTAAAAATTAGAAGACTTAAAGTTGTGAATTGCCTAAAAAGCTTAAAAGATTTTGAGTAATTATTCAGATTAATGGACACCTTGACTTTGATATATGTAATCAAAGTCATGATCCTAAGTGACTTTCAAAAAGTTTTAGGACGATCACTGTTCAAAAGTTATTAACAAATAAATTTTAAGAAATGTCTTATTTCTGCTGCATATTGATAGGCATATGATTTTTCAAGCGATTTCGACTTCACCTGCCATGGAGCGTACGACTTTCTGTGTGAAGCGATGTTCATTCAATAACAACGGTATAAAGACTCTTTATGTATAAACAAAATAAACAAAATAAATGGCGAAAAAGAGTCGTCGCATAATATATATAATTAAAGATAACAGTCAAAGATACATAAAATAAAATAAAATAAAAAGTACAACGGCGTATATTAAAATATAAAACAAACAAGTTTCGGCTGCTGGATTGAGCCCTCCTCAGATGTAAAAAGAATATAATATAAAAGATATAAAAAGAACATAAAAGAATACAACAGAGAAAGATAATAATAAATCGATAACATTCAGTGACGCAACATTTTTAACGCGCGGAAATCAGCAAATGTGATGGATCTCGACGTAGCTTAATGTTGTATGTGCGATAGGGCAATCAAACCGATGTTAAGAGACATAGTCAAGTGCTGACTGAAAAACGGAAAAGGAAGGGAACTCATAAAAGACAAGTAAACTAAAAAACTTTAAAACTTAAAATCAAAACACGCCGCAGATAAGAAGCCAAGTGCTCACTCACCAACGCATCCGAACAGGAAATGAAAATCGCCGCAATGCATGACAAGTGTGAAAATCCCTGACAATGATAGGGATGTAATCGTCGAAGTCAGACATGTCAACATCGCACATGACACCGAACGCTCGCTAAGACGGCACGCGACGCACTGAGAGAGGAGACGGGTCGACAGGATCGAAAGTCAGACTTTGTTTATTATCGGTAAATATGCCTTATTAAGACCCTCGGTGTCGGTCTGCAAATTGAGACTGTTCTTCTGTTTTTTAATATGTAGCATCTCCGAAATCAAGCGCTTTCTATACGAAGGTTCCTCGTCTAATATCAGAACATTGTCCCATTGAAAATCGTGATTGTGACTCAACCTATGATCGGTGATGACAGAGCGGGCAGATGTTTTGTGTCTAATATGATTACGATGTTCGGCAATCCTAGTTTTTAATTGTCTGCCCGTCTGTCCAACGTAAGAAGCGTCACAATCATTACACAGAATTTTATAAACAACGTTGCTTTTCGAAGTGCTGGGACAAGAATCCTTCTGGACTCTTATATATTTGCCCATTTTGTTGGGGCTGCGGAAGGCCACCCTGATATCACTTTTGCTTTTATTCAAAGATCTAAGTTTCTCTGTATGAAGCGGAATGAAAGGTACCGTAAGCCAAGAAGCAGGTTTATTAGTTAAGTCAATGTCAGTCTCGGTATCGTGTAACCTGTGTCTATTTCTAATCAAATTTTTGATCCTATGATTGATGGAGTCAAAGATAAAATCTAGTGGATAGTCATTCAGAAGTAAAATGTCAATGATGGAGGTCAAATTTTTTGTGTGAAACTTAACGTCGGATAATAAAAAGGCTCTGTCGACTAATGAAAAGATGGTTCCTTTCTTCTGCGTCAATGGATGATTAGAGTGGAAGTTTAAGAATCTACCTGAAAACGTTGGCTTACGGTACCAATCGAAATTAAAGCGATTATTGTCGACAGACACAGTGACGTCCAAGAAATTGATCGTTTTTCCGCCTCTCTCTACGGTAAACTGTAGGCGCGGATGGAATGCATTAAATCTCTCTAATAGCACGTCGATCTGAGAGGGGGGCAACGCAGTACATATGTCGTCAACGTATCTATAATAGAACAGAATGTCCAAATTTACAGACATCAAGGACACCGTCTCCAATCTCCTCAACACTAGGTCCGCAATCACCGGCGATAATGATAATAAATGATGTTCATTCAATCTCCCACCTTGTTAAGAAAAAATCGGTCGCCTTTGGGGCGGGATGGAGATGGGGTGGACCTCGTTTCGTGTAAAAAATTATCCGCCCATAAATAGGGAGAGATTAGATGGACCTCTCTTCGCGGGAAAAGTCGAACGCCCCTAGGAAGGAAGGCTATAAGGTAATTTTTAATATTGTATGAAATAAGACATTATTTTTTATTTTTCAATAACTTTTGGATGAACAACGACTGCCTAAAACCTTTTAAAGCTCACTCAGGATCATGACCTTGATAACATACATTAAGGTCAATCGACGCGGTGTCCATTAATCTAATTAATTACCGAATTTTGAATTTATATAAGATGTGTTTGAGATATTCAAAAATACCCTATACATACACCTATAGAACGTGTGTCAGACGTAAAAAGAGAATGATCAAGATTAAAAAATAAGATGTTATAGATGGGTCGAATAGACTAGTTCCTAAGAACCACAATTTTTTACTTAAAAAAAATATATTAACAGTAAAAATTATAATACAAAATAACATTAAAGCACATAATAGAATAATAACATGCAAATTACTCCCATTCCTTCTATTTTTTTTCTATCTTTTGCGGCGTTAATCTTCGCATGGTGTAAATACCAGAATTACCCTCAATGAGGATAAACACAATATAAAAAATAATTAAGTATAAAAATAATTTATATTAACATATTTAAATTCAAAAAATAACTATTACATCTATAAAATGTATCAAAAATTTATAAAATTAGAAATGTAATTAATAATTAAGTTGGTACAAGAAACCATTTAAAGTGATTTCAATTATAAATCGTTTACGGTTAAAGATTCATTTATTAACCAAAATGAATATAAATGCGGGCTAGTGAGAAGTTTTAGTGCGGTTTTTGGTGTAGAAGATGACTCGAGGATCCGAAACATCTATTAATTAAATAAACTGGGTATTTAAAATCCAACACGCAGATTATTGTGCACCAAAAACTGCGCTAAAACTCTCAGCTCTCGTTTACATTAATTTTGCCGACAATTTCGAGAGTTCTTATACTTAATTGTTTATTTATTAAGTCGTATAAATTAATAATTAAATTATTTAAAAAGATTAATGTAAGGGTAAATATACATGATTTCTGATAATTAACGCGTAAAAACTCGCATAGCGGCAAAATGAACTAAATTGAATCGAAAAGTCCTCTATCATTATACAATTTTCACAATAGTTAACAAGATATTAATTACTAAGAATTGCTAGGTATTAGTTTTCAATAATTTTTTACTTAAATTTTTTACCATCAACTTTACAGAAAAACAGTAAAAGACAAAAATTGTTTATTTTCTTCTCATAAAGTTCTGAGAATTTTTTCAGAATTTTTTAATACCACATTTTCTCATGTTGGTAAAAACAGTTGCTAATGTGTGAAAAAATGCAGTACTAAAAAGTTGATACAAAATTCTGAAAAAAATTCTTAGAGTTTTATGAAAAGAAAATAAACAATTTTTGTCTTGTACTGTTTTTCTGTAAAGTTGATAGTAAAATTGAGTAAAACATTAAAAACCAATATTCGGCAATTTTTAGTAATTACCCAGAGAACATGCATGTCTGAAAGACATCCAAAAGACGTCTTAAACTAAACATCTTTAAAACTTTTCCAAAAAAACGCCTTTTAGACATCTTTCAAACATTTTCGAAAGATGTTAGGAAATGATTCAAGTTTTGGAGTAGCAATTTACATTATGCAAATTTTATTTATATTATATAATATCGAGTGCATCATATCTAAATATAATACGTAACCTATACAATTATTGAATGTCAATTGATTTGACATTCTAATATTTTGTATTATATTATAATGTCCTACTGCACAATTATACGAAACTGTCCGAAAACGCATCGACAAGACAAAGAATACGAAGTAGCAGTTAGAATTATCTGACAAATCGGTATATAAATGATATATCATACTTAATATATTGAGTTCGTGCGTATTTTCCGCACGGACCTTTCCGAATAACCCAAGGTTGTCCGGAAAGTCCGTGCGGAAAATACGCACGGACTTTCCGGACGACCCAATAATATATATTTTCAATAACGATCTATTATTTGTCACAATTACAGATCGTTATTAAAAATATGCAGGGTTGGCAACTTGTAACGCCGTTACTTTGTTGATTGTTAGCTTGTTACAATAATGATTTGGTAATGACATTGTCAATTTTTTATGACGATCATGATCAGAGTTAGAAAAGTCAATCGTTACTTGTAATGGATTAAAAAAGTCATTCGTTATTGAAAAAAATAACTCCTAATTTGTAACATGTTACTTTTTACTCATTACTTGTAACGAGTAACGTTAGACATTACTCGTTACAAGTAATGAGTAAAAAGTAACATGTTACAAATTAGAAGTTATTTTTTACAAGTAACGATTGACTTTTCTAACTCTGATCATTAACATTACACGTTACTCGTTACTCGTTTCTTATTATTTTTTTCAGTAACGCATAATGGTAACAAGTAATTTTTCAAAATGACTTTTCTAATCTTAGTACAACTTTAGCGTTTACTTAGCGTTATAAAAAATTGCATCGTCATCAAATTATTTACTATAAAAAATAACGACAAAAAACTGAAAAATTAACGTTTGCCAATCCTAAAAATATGTATTAAGTATATCATTCACATACCGATTTATAAGGTAATTCCAACTTCTGCTTCGTGTATTTCCTCTTGTCGACGCGTTTCTGTATCAGTAATTTTTATTTTTATTTTTTAGACAAATGTCTAAAGCAAGTCTTAAGGATAATGTCTTTAGGACGTAAATCGATATATAAGACATGTTAAAAACGCCATATAGACGTCATTCTGATATTTCCAAACAATGTCTCATGAATTTTAGAACGTCTTTATAATGTCTTACAAGACGTCTCAATGTTCGCAGGTAATATCTTAATTGTTAATTATTTCGAAAATTGCAAAATGATAGAAGATTTTTCGACTCAGTTCATTCTGCTGCTATGCGAGAGTTTTATCATTAATTATCAGATACCCTATATAGAAAAGGAGAGCCACCTCCAATGACCTTGACCTTGATATATGTTGTCAACCGTGAGTCCAATAACTTTTAGCCGTCGTTCGTTATTTGTTAAAAAGTTATTAACAAAAAAAGTTTGAAAAATAACGTCTTATTTTTATTGGGATGCGCTCAAGAATTACGCCTAGATAACTCGGGACTGCTCTAGTGTGCGCCTTAGGCATTCAGAAACTTCAGGTATAACTTAACCAAAACGTTCAGAAACGTTTTGAGTCACTCCAAGATCACTCTATTGTCAATCTACTTTTGGATAAAAATCGCCCTGCATGCGCACTGCAAAATCACGTGTCTAATGAAACAAAGACTAAGGTTAAGTTTCACAATTATTAAAAAATTCACTTTTTTTTATCAAGAAAAAAATAGAAAATTTAATGATTAATAAAACTGATTTTAAAGTTATGCGACTAGAAAATCTTTTATTAGAAATATCTAGAAAATCTCTTATTGTAATAACAATTAACCTTTTATGACCTTTTATAACTTTCTCATTTCTAACAGACAAGGACACTTCAATCGCATCACTCAAGGCGTTCAGAAACTCCTTCGTCTAGATCACTCTGAGGTGCACCCAGAGTTTACCTCACTCTATCAATATCCTGATTTCTTGAACGCACCTCTGTATATAATATTAAAAACTATTCTATATCCTTTCTTATTTACGTAATGATTTTCCACGTGAAGAGAGTTCCATCCCACCTCTCCTCCTGTTTTAGAGACATTCAACTTTCCACGCGACGATTTTCACCCCACCTCCACCTATTTCAGGAGCGTACAAGGAGCTCCTTACTTCAGGATCATAATCTTGATAACATATGTCAAGATCGAAGCCATTGAAGGTGACTGAAAATAACTTCTTTTAAAATACTATGCAAACAAAACTAGTTGGCTTGGGTACAAACTGTCAATTGAATAGGTTAAAAACGTCTAATTTTACGGATATGATAGTAGCAGAACGTTGACGTCACTGGAAGTACTAGATTGCAGAGACTTTTCCAGTAGCCTACGTAATTTAAACGCATCCATTACAATGTATGTCCCATTGTTAATTGATTCAATTGTAATCGATTCGGTTTTATCGAATCATATACGCTAAGCAAATATTTCTGACATTAAAGATATACTATAGTAAGCATTGAGCTCTATAACATACTGGATCGAGGAGTGAGAGTATCTCAATTCCTAAACAAGGATACTCTAATGTAAATTGATACTATTTTCTTTGTCAGATATTTGCTAATTAGTAATGCTTTTATTACCATAAGTAGAAAAGAGCCAGAAAGACCAATATTGCTTACTTTTTTTTTCTCTTTCGGGCTGCAGTTTTCTATAGTTTAATATAGGTAAAGCTCGCTCCAGTGTATTATAAAACTCACTGATACTAGAAGACTGACATAGGTTTTAATTGAATAGAAAATAGCGGACATACATACAGCTTATGCTGGGTTTACAATAGGAGTCGTAGACAGTCGTCGTAAGTCATTGAAAATTGATCAATCGTAATCGATTATTTTTCTTATATTTAATTTGTGATCAATTTTCTACAATTTAAATCCCCACGAGCATCAACGATTTCTATTGTAGACTCCGTATTAAGTGCAGCTGTTAACTGGTATATAAAATACAGTAAGAATATTACATTAATGTTTAATTGTTGCCAAATATTCCGTTTAATATGTTAAACAGTGTTAACAAATTTGTATATAAAATTGAACATTCTTAAAGAAAAAATAATTATCTGTTTGTAAGATACGAAAATAAAGTGTTATACCTAACTACAATTTTATCGTAATAAATAATCTAATGTTGTAGAAAACGACGGCTTGTTATATTTTGAGGTAAAAGAATAAGAACGAGGAAGAAAAGCTTTCCATGACCCAATAATTATTTAATCTTGTTATAAACCAGGCTGGGTAATATTTAAATAATATGTATTTAAAATTGCAGCTTGCATTTTCCATTTTAAATGAGAGGAGGAGGGGGTTAGAAAACCATTTTCATTTTACATTTGAAATGGAATCATGTCTATCATTTAGTCATTTATAAGTAGGTAAATGGTTTTTCTATGTTTTCATAAATTTCCCCTAGAATCATTAACGCATAAGAAGAACCAAGTTCCGATTTGCTAAAGATTTTTATAAATATTCAAATATCTGGAACCGGCGCTTCTCGTATTAATTTGATATATTCAAGTAAACGGTCTCATTTAACAATATAAATATTAAAAAATTTTAAATATTCCCATCAAAAATACTTTATTTGTAATACTGTAGTTCGAGCTTCAAATTCTATTGAAAGTGGATTTCAAGCATAAAATATTTACATTTTGTAATGTACATATGTACATTTAAAAAAAATGTACACCATACTGGTAGAAAATTTTTACGAAAAACTGCATAGATTGAGATATGGTGTAATAAAGAAGAAGGGTGCTCGTGAGGTACACCAATGGATCCGTTCTGTGCTTATATGGTGTTGGCATAAATCGCAATCTTCTATATTCTTCGCAAATCTTCTATATTGCAAAATGATAGTAAAAAAAACAAATAAAGAGAGAAGGATGAGAGGGAGAGGGAGAGGAGAGTGGAGTGAGGCGAAGAGAGGGAAGGAGAAAAAGAGGGAGAGGGAAGAAAGGGGAGAGGGGGAAGGAGAGGGGAAAAGAGAGAGAGAGAGAGAGAGAGAGAGAGAGAGAGAGACTAGCGTATCATTTGTAATATGTTTTTGTAAAACATGATGACATACGTTAAGAAACGTAAAAATCGCAGTGAAAATGCAAAAGTAAAAAAGACAAGTTTTTTCGTTTCCAAAAGATAGTGACATTGCACAAAGTAGATGAAAAAATTTGTGGTAAGGAGATTAACTTCATAAATGGTAGATGCATAAATGAAATGTTATTAATATTTACAAATTTGTATTATTTGTTTTTTTCTAATAAATTCTGATAAAGTATTTTATTTATTTATCTTTACTCTTTTCATATATATATATATATGTGTGTGTGTGTGTGTGTGTGTGTGTGTGTGTGTGTGTGTGTGTGTGTGTGTGTGTGTGTGTGTGTGTGTGTGGGTGGGTGCGTGCGTGTGTGTGTATAACTTAATAATATTATCATTATTAATTAGAAAAGATTTATAATAATTATTATTAATTATTAATAATATAAAGTCACAATAGTAATTCTCAACAAAATAAAATTATTTATTACAATTTCCTTATTTAAATTATAGTACATTTTCATTATCGTAGAAAAATCGCTGATTGGCTAACAATATTAATATACTGATCACATGTTCCATTTTTATTGGTTAATCATCTTCTTGTGCAACAGCACACCTCTTTTCTTCATTACACCATAGATTGAGACAAGATCTTAGTTTTTCGTAGAAGCTCGCAGTGGGACATTGTAGAGTAGCGTTATTTGTTTGAAAAACCACGAAATTCTCTGCCCTCAAACAACGCCACTCTACTATGAATACATATCTATGAAAAATTAAAAATTTCTAAGATATTATCTCAATCTATGTAGTTTTTTTGTACTTGTTCGTAAAAATTTTTTTCCGTTAGGGCAGAAAAAACTATTTTACGTTCGAAAATCATAAAATGTCTACTTATATATTTTACATTTAAAATAGATTCGAAAAACCTATTTTGCATTCTAAATATACTTTTTTAAAGTATTTTACAATTAATATTTTAAATGAAATTCGAAAGTCACATATTATCCAGCCCTGCTATAAACGTATATTTATGTTTCTCTTTTTCATTACTAATATTAATTATATATTTATGTTGTTTATCCATATAGTCATTATGATTTATATGTATAGTCATTTATAGACATTCTGTTATGATATTAACATTTATTAAATATAAGTGTTAATATAACGTTAAAATGAATATTTGTTTTGATTTCCCACATTTCCTTTTCTTTTGCATATGGTTAGTCATCACAGATTGTAAGATGCCATTTTTATCTAGCCAATAAAAAATTGAATCATCTGTGCCAGTCTCTTACTATAGCTGTTTCAAAATTTACTATTAGTATTAAAAATCTACAGTGCACGTGAACTATAGATTTTCAGTACTACAATAGCAGTAAATTTTGGAGCACAGCCTATAATGTTTATCTGCCGTGAAACACTAGTAGCATTTCTCGTTTTTTACTTTATGGAAGTATGAGAATAAATACGCGTAAATGTAGTTTTGTTAACTTATAGATTTTTTTTCAAATACATTGTTGAACAGTTAGCAACTGAGAAGTAAAACTACTTAGGATTCTAATCTTGCAAAAACGCTTTGTCTGCAATTACTACAAAAGATGATCAAAATCTAAACCCAATTACTGGGGTTAATAGTGAACAAAAATAAAATAATAAATGAACGATATATTTTAATTAATATCAATCTATTAATATTAGACAATAAGTAGACAGGTGTATACGCAAGTCGCATATTTTTACCAGAAAAATCACTGAAAAACTCTTATCAAGTTCTTATCTATTTCCTACATAATATTGTTATAACTAATAAAAATACAGTAATACTAGATAACTGGATAAATATCTTAAAAAAACTGCGCATACATTTCTACCAGAGGATATATAATAATAATTATCATTATATATTAGTTTCAGTTTATATTATATTATATAATAGTTACAGTTTTAGAAGAAATCCTGGGTAGGGAAAACAGAAAACAAAATAAAAACTTTTATCAAATAATAATAGAAGATAAACATATTTAATAAATCTGGAAAATGATCCTTATGTCATTTTAATAAAATGTTAACAAAATTTGACTGATGAAACATGATAAATCATTAATAAATTTTTGTTAAGATGATGTAAACTGTTCATGTAATTTTAAATATACTATTTAATTTAACTACTGTTTTGTTGAATAATCCATTTTTTCTTCCCTTTTTTTTCCATAAACGTCTAAGAAATAAAAAAAATTGCAACTCAGGATTTTTTGTTCGCTATTGAAATATTCAATTTAACACACATTCAGTTTGCTCGATTTTTAAATAAATTATAAGAAACATTTAATATATTATTTATTGTATTATTTATTTTCGAATTTTGATAATACTCTCAATTTTGGAAAGTGAACATTAAGCGAGCATTATCCGAGCTACTTGCAAAGCATTATACAGGGTTTTCAAAAAATACGAAAACAATCGAATGTTTTGAAAATAAAGCATTTTTGAGAAAAATGTTTCAGACAAAAATTGTAGCGTTTAAAAAGATGTATTTACTGATCTGGTCACAGTTTGACCTCGTATGGCGTTGCCAAGGTCAAAATCACATTAATATTTTTTATAAAACATCCTATTTTTTATTTTAGAATGTAATCTCCGATGTCAGAAACCTTTTCAAAATAGTACAATAAAGTTTATGCTCATAAGTATTTTTCGAGTTACGAGACTTGAAAGTTACAGCACCACCATTATTAGCATTCGAGGTGACCAATGACTAAAACCTCTTGAATATTGTTCAGAATCATGCCCTGAATTAAGGTACCATTTCATGCAGCTAAAAGCGGCATTTTATTCCCACTCCATCAATTTTCATATACAGCGAAGTTACGCAAGTTCGATATTATTCAATTAATAGCGAAACATCGAAAACTGAAATATATGACATGTCATGTCGTACATTCGTATTTTATTGCGATACAAGTATCATCATAAGTGTATTTTATTTTATAAAATATAGGGATTAAATGCACAAGTATATTTTAAAAGGGTAATATATTATACAGAGAATAATTTTTAACGATGTCTAATAATTTTTTCGCAACAAATGAGATAAGGATATTTAAATAAGATATTAATTAAGGATATCAAGAATATTGTGTCATATTAATTTATTTTGTAATACTGTATTAATTTTTAATGACATTGTGATACAATATACATGTGCTTTATGCAAGACTATTTATACCTGGAACGAGTTACATCGTCATCCTTGTTTAAAGGAATATCCCAATGTATTTATGTAGACGAAAATTTATTTTTTTATCTTGAATGTGTGAGTATTACTAATGTTTTTTTTATATTATATTGTAAGTATTGCTAATGAATGCTAAAACTTGCAGAAAACGGAAAAATAATTCGCAAGAGTTTGGTGGATGGAAATTGTGACCCGGATTCCAAACCGAAAGGCTCATAATGATTGGCGAAATAAAAAAGTTATAGAAAAAAAAATAGTTTATAGAAGAAGTTTGCAAGCATTCTGCATTATGGAATTTTAAGCTATCCCTTACTGTTCAAAATCTGCAAACAAAGAAAAAGCTATAAAAAGAAATAGCGGTCGACATGAATGGTAAATCTTTATTTACATAATCAAAATTCGCATATGATCACTCACTCATTCATTCGTTCACTCAATTTCTTGGTCTGCCGCTTTTGTTCCCATAAGAGCTTAAGCACAGAGATAAAACGTATTCGTAATTGAAAAGGCCATCTTTACTGAGCCCTAAGGCCTTTATCGACTCTGCAGGCCGATCCCAGGGTATAAGAGCATAAGGTATTTCCTTGTATTTTTTTGATATGTTAATGTCTGAAGAGGGCTCAATCCGGTAGCCGAAACTTGTAACTTTTTATTTTTAATTTTAATTTTGCTTTATGTAATTTTACCTCGTGTTAATTGTAATATATTCTTCGTGTAATTTTTAAAGAAATGTGTCGACTCTTACTTTGCCCTTTATTTATTGTTATTTATAAGGTATTTCATTTCCAAAAATAATCGTCTTTATCAAGGACTCGGCACAATTTGCACTTCTCGGCCGATTTTCGATTCGCCTACCGCAGACCTGTTCTTTTCGGTTGAACTTTTGCAGTTCATCTTTCTTTCTCTTTTTTCCTGCTGGAAAGAAAAGGAAGAAAGATGAACTGGTACAAAAATTCAGCCAAAAAGAACAGGCCTCGCTACTCTTCTCACCTCATCACCCTGCGCAATTCAAATGCCGCTCGACATTTAGGAGCGTATCATGCTCGTTGACATCCGCTCTGAGCGTTCACGCTGTGAACTTTATTCTATCTTTTTCATATATAATATACGAGGACGTTCAAATTTAAATTATAATTTAAATTGCACGTCCAAATAAATTCTAGAGCATCACATGATGCGTACTGCATCCGCGCAAGCCTCATTATTTGGGCGCGTAAAATTATTATTGGAAAATAATCACAATTATAATTTCAAAAAAAAAAAACAAATCTCAATGTTAGTGCCAACCGTTCAGGTGGAATAATGAATTGTCGAACTACGTCCTGTTTTTGTAATTTTGGTTCGATAATGCTTAATAATTCTTTCATCTGAGTTGCACTCATTCAAAAATAATTGTGGAATCGTATGTCTTCTAAGATTAATTTTAAGAGCAAAGAAAAAAAACTTATTCGTTGCGATTTTGAAAATGGGTGCTAGCTGCCCAGTACTTTTTCTTTTTGTACACTTTTTTCTTTTTTAATACTGGCAATTACAATAGCTATGCGTCGTCTCCGAATCATTGCTGCAGCTGTAGCTCCTATTATATGGATGTATTCTTTTACGTATTCGATATATTTATTTTCGTAATTCATTTTTATTAAAATGAATCAAAAGCTAGCAAAAATAAATTAATGTCTTCATTAGCTTAAAGCTAGCGAAGATACGCTCCATAAAAAGGAAACAGGAGAAGAGCAAATAGCTTCTGAACGTTGATTGTGGTCGAAATGGGGATGAAAAGTCAGTTTTCCTTTGCTGCATAAAATTGCACCTTAACATTTGTTAAGATCGAGGTCATTGGAGATTGTTTCTCTTATTTTCATTGTTATGTAAAAATAAATTTTCAATGTAAAAATGAATTTTCAATGTAAAAATGAAAATAAGAGAAACAATCTGCAATAAATATGACTTAACAAATGTTATCTAGGAAATGATTTTTAGTCGTTGGTCGGACACCTTATGTAATGTTAATGTTGGCGGTACTGTAACTTTCAAGCCTTATAACTCATAAAGTACAATACTTCATGAAAAAATATTTTATTATAGTGTTTTAAAAAGCTCTCGAGATAAGCTACAAAAATATATAATAAAAAATGAGGGGTTTCATTTAAAAAGTTCTAAGTGACCTTGCCTTGATCTTGACAACACTATCCGAGGTCAAGCTGATCAGATTAGTAAATACATCATTTTAAACGTTACAAATTTTTATCTAAAACATTTTTTTTTTAATGCTTCGTCTTCCAGATATTCAACCGTTTCCGGAAATATGTAAATTGCAAACAAAAGAGATAAATAAAATTTTTTTTCACAATCTGATACATTTTTGCCATTTAGTTGATACAATTTATCTTTTGATTCTGACAACATTGCGTATTTGCAGCGATAAAAAAACTGAATGTCATTTTGCGATCGATTCGATAATTTTCCCGCATATGACCAACAATCCTATCATATAAACATGCATTTATAAAATGTTTTATCAGAAAATGAAAGTAATGCATTACTTGTTACCATTAGTATGCCTGATGAATACAAAAATTTGTAATTAAGTTCCAAATTGTATTTATTCAAAATTTTCACATAAAAAAATGAAATCATATATATAATATATATTCATTCAAAATTTTTAGTTTTCAAAAAATATTTATTCACAAAAAACTATAAATATTTATAGTATTCATATTCACCGTAATATGAATTATATATTACAATTCCTAATACCTATTATACAATGTTGCAGCGATATTATAGCACAATATGCAATATTGCAACATTTCTGCAATGTTACTGTAAGTTTCTGTGCTGTATGGATTATTAATAAACTTGTAAAATTGTGGAAAGAAGAGATATTATTACGTGCAGTACGTATTTATATAATAAATATCCCCACATTGGTAACACACTAGTAACTACACTAGTAGTTATCTTCTTTTTTTAATTATAATGATAAAGCAGTTATATCTTTTTTTATAACGGTAATGAATTTTACAGTTACTTTTATCGTTACTTTTATTATTACTTTTTATATTTTGAACATATGCGTATGACAATTTTTTATATATTCAATCTTCAATCTTTGGCCGGTATTCGTTCTTACGTCAAGATTATTTTGAGTAATATCTTAAAGGGATCCTAAAGCAAAGCTCGAACTCCGACGAAGTCACCAGAGATCGCATCGCGCGCCACGCTTCAATATGTTTTTATATACTACCACACCAATATCTCACGTAACCTATGATATACGCAGTCACACATTCGTATCAATTTTCATATAACAAATTCGTCGCGATAAAGTGTCAAAATCGAATTCTCGAAGAACTCGACGTTATTTGTTCGTGCAAACTATGTGTTTGTGAATTATTATTTCGTAAGTACAGCTTGCAAAACTTTCGTATCAAGCAAATGTTATCTCAACTTGACAGCTTGAGACGCCATGGTACACTAAGAAATGATAAAAAATATATCAATTTCGAAATTTTTGGTTTTTCTCGGCATAAACTTCACCTCACAAAATTATTAATTAATACGTATACTTTAATCCTGGAAAAGAATTTTCGAATTTGTGAAAGAGAGAAAAAGTATTTGTTTGAAAAAGTTTATTATATAAAAATTATATAATTTAGTCGGTAGTACAGACGGCTTTAGGATCCCCTTAAAATACTAATATGGCTTTGTAATTGATCTGTTATCTTAAAAAGAGTTTGATATTTTATTTGGTTATGACATCTTATGCCGTAATAACCAATCAATAATAGAGCTGTATTAATAGAACAAACTTTATGAGTATCAATCTTTAACGGAAATGATGTCATGTATAACAAAATTTATTGTGGTACAAAATATCACTTGTTAACCGAATTTTAAAGGCCTCTTTCAGCAACTCCGATTAACGCTAATCGATGACTCAATCATCACGAATACCAACGTGAGTACTAAATACAGTTTGTCTCAGAAGATAGAGGTGATTAAGAGACACGGTAGTGTCTCGTGCCAAGTGTAGCTAACACGAGATCGCCCCATATCTTTACACGAACGACGAGTTGCGAGCATCCGAGATTATCGGATCATTGAAAATACTCAGAAGTTGAACGATTCTGAAAATAGTTCTCAATGGACAACTCGGATTTAAATTATACAATTAAAGTGTTTTTTTGTTGTCTACGTATTCTACAAAGATATCGCGATGCGAAATCCAAAATGTCAAATTTTTAAGATACGTTATCATCGTCCTCGGAAATGTTGTTCGTTTCACATTTTCAACGACAGATGGCACTCACTTGTTACGACATTCATAGTGGAAAAAGATAGATGAGACTAGGAATGCGCAGTAGGATCAAATTTGATTAGCTGTTGTGTGACAACTTGAAGAATGTACTGATTGTTCTGAATTGCCGTTATGCGCGTTATCTCACCCATAAACATAATAAGAATAGAACGTGAGGTTTAAAACGTGAAAACGGGAAATACATGTCTTGCATAATGCATAACATGTAATACATAAGAAAATAAACCAATTAAAGTCCTCCGTTTCCTTTCTTTCTATGAAATAAAGAACTCTGATTGGTTGAATTTTTTATGCTTTATGTTTTATATGTTATGCAAAAGTCTGTGCTTCCCGCTTAAGACTAAATAGAAAAGGATAGACAATAGATGCTGTGTAGCTTTCTCTTTCTGACGAGAAAAGAGTGAGCGAGGGGGGGGGGGGGGGAG
>NW_017305652.1:44395-52435 GCF_001594115.1 Trachymyrmex septentrionalis
ACTTGATCTTCAAAATAGAGAACACGCTCGGTCTATTCCTATTATGTCTATGATCTCACCTGTCTTCTTCCACCATGATTATTTATGGTTTCGCTAGCTCTATATCGATATATCGATAGAGCGCTAGATCGCTGTCATTCGTGGCATCGCTTCGTGAAAATATATCGTTACCATAATAGTCGCAGCACAGACTTTTGCATAACGTAATGCATAGTGCATAAAAAACTGAACCAAAATTTCTCATGAAAAGGAACGAGGGATCTACAATAGAAGTCGTAGTGGTTGTAAGATCTTAAGTAGAAAATTAACCAATCACAATCAAATATGAGAACAATAATCGACTATGATTGATCAATTTTCTACGACTTAAGACCCTACGATTTCTATTGTAGCGTAGAAAGAAAGAATTTTGATTGATTGATTCCCTATGCGGTATGCGTTATACAAAGGTCGCTACGGTCTTAATTAGACATATAAATTCTGAAATATTCTAAATTTCATATAAAAATGTAAACAATTTTTTTAAAAAGGTCCAAAATTATATGGAAAATCTGATCATGTGAAAAATTCTTTCATTTATAATATATATAATTTTTATATCTTAGAATATTTCAAAATTTACATATCCGATTAAAGAAAGTTGTTTTCTTTTTTGCAGAACGCAGCCATTCTTAAATTATTTCGCTTACTTCATTCCGGAAAAATATTCGAGAGAAACTGTTTCAAAATTAATATCAAGTATCATATTAATAAGTGATTTAGCAAACTGAAATGCAGTTTAAATTATTTAAGAATTATTAGATACGTATATAAGTAAAAATTTAAATGTTAAAACCTTCATGTAAATATCTGTTATATTTTTATTTTAAAAATGATATCTGAAAATTGTTTATTATTTTATTCAATTCAAATATATAATTTTTTCTAAAAAATATATGAAATCTCTAAATTGAATTAACTATTGAATTAACTAAATTGAATTACAAACATAATACAAATTTTCTTCAAACATCGTACTACTTCTTTTAAAAAATAAAATCAGAGTGCAAAAAACTATATTCTAAATCTATTACAAATCTTTATTTCTTAAAAATAAAATCTAAGTGATCTTCTTATTCTTATTTAAAAGTCTTCATATTTCAACCTAAGTGATATATATTTTTCAATTTAAATTCAGTAAATTACGAAGAATTAAAAAAGTAAAAATATGAAAAAACTGAAAAAATTTATTTCAAGTAAAAAATTTTTACAGTAAAAAAAAATTAGTGCTGCAACACGGTTAACAGTACAAAATGGCGTGATATCACACCAAAATCACTTTTTTTACAAAAAGATAATTTGTATGTGTTTTGCTTGTATGTGCTCCTTGAAGAAAAAAATGACTTTTTATTCCAAACCTATTTCAAACTTACTTTCCAAGCTATTAAAGTAATAATAATATTTTCAAAAATGTGTGAAATCTTTAAATTGCGCCAATTATAAATAGAAAAGACATGATTAATTACAATGATAGAAATATAATATTAATAAATAAAAAAATTTGTTATGTAAAAAAATTAACGTCGCTAGATCAAGCCAAGTTTGCTAGTGGCGTTAAAGTTTTTTATACAAAAAATTTTTTTATTTATTATGGACCACTTATTAAATTTTATTCTTTAAAAGTAGTTATATAATATTAGTGTTTCAATGAAATATATTTTCTGTTTATAATTGAAACAATTTAAAGATTTCACATAATTTTGAAAAAAATTATTATTACTTTAATAATTTGGAAAATAGGTTTGGAATAAAAAGTTATTTTTTCCTTCAAGAAGCATACAAGCGCGTATACTTGACGACCTTCTCTTACCTTTTTGTAAAAAAAGTAATTTTGGTGTGATACACTAAACTGCACTTCTACGAGTTGTGTGTGATCGTTGATTAATTTAATCAGAAGATAATGAAAAAAGTCTTAAAACCGAAAATTTAATCGGCGCGTGATTTGTAAAGCTAGATATGTATATATAGTACATAAATACTCTGAAATATTATTATATATTATACATATGTACAAAGCTTTAGATTGAATCGATAAATAATTTCGCTTCTTAGTTATATTTTATTAATCAAATGTCATTATCGTTTATAGTTTTTATTAATATTTAAACGAAAAGAAATACAAAATTTTTTACATCTTATTTCAGCATTAAAAAAATAACGTAAAAGTAGTAAATCGTTACTTTTTAAGTAACAATAATGGCAATCCTAAATAACAAATTACTTTTGAGAATCAGTAACGAGTACCGGTAACTAATTACTTTTAAAGAGAAACTTTCCATTCTTTGTATATAGCTACAGAGCACAGCAAAAAAACAGATTCAGCAAAACAATTCAGCAAAACGTATCGTATGAACAAATTCTATCTTATATAATAGTTAACTGATTTGATGCATACTTTGCCTGGAACTAAGGCAAAGTATGCAATTATTGCATAGTTTTTGGCTATCGTTTACTGAAAATAAAATTTGAAAAAATTAAGATATTCCTAAAAAATTTTGCAAATGAATAACAAAAATTAAGGCATTCAGATATAATTCCATAATAGCTTCGCACCACTAACCGTTCAACCGAACTAAATATCCGAATCTGTAATTCTTCTCGTACTAAGTAGGATTATTATCGCAATGACTCAGTAAGATAAAGCTAACCTGTCTCATAACGGTCTAAGGACAAACGGCTGGCCAAATCAACACTATAAAATTATAAAGTAGTTTACACTATGCTAAACTATTTAATAAAACAAATTACGAGATAGCAACATTATATTTTTTAAAAACTAGTTTACATAATTTTTTATGTAATGTAAGTCTTTTAGTTATTCTGCATATAAATATTAACTCTTCAGTAATCGCATGGCTTTTTTAATGATACACTGAACAAAATTTCTGGTAAAAAATGGACGAATCAGAAATTTCTAATTAAATTTATTAGAATTCTAGATGAAATGACCGGAATTCTGGTTGATACAATATTTCTGGTAAAATCTACTAGTATTATTTTTACCAGAATAATTATATTAATCAGAGTTATCTCAACTAGAATTCTAATAGACTTAATTAGAAAATTTTGATCCATTCCATTTTCCATCAGAATGAGCGAAAAGCTTCCTATTATGAGATAGACATTTAATGTGAGATAGCGGCGTTTCTGTTAAATTAATAAACTCTATTTATTATGCCACCATGAATTTATTGCTCTTCGATTGAAAATTATTCAATGGAAAATTCATTATTAGATCATTTCTGTAGTCGTAAAAAAGAATTTTAGAATTTAGATGGCTTCAAAGTTTCATTGAGAATTTTTAAACCTTGTTTATTACTTAATAAATAAATATTTGGTAATAAATTCTTCATGTAGTGATAGAGTAAGATTGTACTAATAGAAAAATACGGGATATGTTGAATTGCTTAATTGTAGAAGTTAGATTTGATGACCGTAAGGAAAGAAAATCGTAATATGCCCGAGATACCAGGATATTTCTAATATGAAATAACTTATGCTGCTATATTAAGAATCTTTATTTTAGACCGCATATGTGAGAAACACAATCAATAGAATTTTAAAATGCCTATTACGGTCGAAGCTGGATTTTCAATGCTTTAAATAATTCAATCTTGAATTACTAATATACACTACGAGGTCTGGCTATTAAATAACGAGACTGCGTGCGCAGAAGGCGTCCTAGAGAGGTAGGGTGGGAAACGAATGCAGCGTTGGATAGCTGGAAGTGTCTACTATTCCAGTACGAAAACACGTTTTTGTCGCAGTAGTAGTATTTTTTCTATAGAGATTAGAAACGAACTTGTTTTTTTCTCGTGCCGATAACAATGTGTGACGAAAAACACGAGCAACGGATCAATGTGAAATTTCTCGTTAAATTAAAAAAAACTCCGACTGAGTGCTATAAGTTGTTGAAAGAGGCCTATGGTGAGAATTCTCTATCTCGTGCGCGTGTTTTCGAATGGTATAAACGGTTTTCTGAAGGCCGAGAGAGCACCGAAGATGACCAACGTCCAGGTCGACCTGTCTCTGTTTCAACTCCGCAAACAGTGACCAAAATCAATGAAATTGTGCGCGGAGATCGTCGTATGAGCATTCGGATGATTGCTGAGACTGTAAACGCCGATAAAGAAACTGTCAGAAAAATTTTACATGACGAATTAAACATGAAGAAAGTCTGTGCGAAGTTGGTCCCAAAAAATTTGACCCCTGACCAAAAGCTCGTCCGTCAACAGATCTGCTCAGATTTTCTTGAGAGGTTAGATGAAGAGCCTGAATTGATGGAAAACATCATCACTTGCGATGAAACCTGGATATTCCAATACGATGTTGAAACTAAGCGGCAATCCATGCACTGGAAAACTCCTGCATCGCCAAGAATGAAAAAAGCAAGGATGTCGAAATCAAAATTTAAAGCCATGCTAATCGTTTTTTTCGTTTTCAACGGCATCGTGATGACTGAATGGGTTCCAGAGGGTCAAACTGTAAACCAAACTTACTATTTGACAGTTTTGGCAACACTGCGAGAGCGAGTTCGTAAGAAACGGCCGGAGTTGTGGAAAAACAAGTCGTGGATCTTACACCAGGACAACGCACCTGCCCATAACGCGCTGTCTGTGAAGCGTTATTTAGCCGCTAGAGGCACTCCAGTGCTCGAACACGCGCCGTACTCGCCTGATTTAGCACCCTGTGATTTTTTCCTGTTTCCGAAGATCAAGTCTGCCTTAAAAGGAACCCGGTTCGAGTCGATGGAAAAGATGAAGCGAAAATCGGCGGAGGTCCTAAATGCTCTTACAAAAGAAGACTTCCAGCATTGCTTTGACCAATGGAAAAAACGAATGGAACGGTGTGTGGCGAGGGGAGGGGAGTACATTGAAGGGGAGCATTCAATTATAGAATAATTTTTAAAATAAAACTCTTTTTCATAAGCAGTCTCGTTATTTAATAGCCAGACCTCGTATATATGTACTTACGTATAATACCATATTGTAGTCTTTTCGAATTGCGCGCCGAATTGTTTTTATAAACGCAATTAAAACTATTCTAGTAATAGCGAAAATAAGTTGACAAGCAATTTTAATAATTTGATGCTACCGTCAAGCATCATATTATAAAGATGTTAATATGTTGAAACTGTTAATAAATTTATTGCGAAAAATATTACCTCGACCGGGACTTGAACCCGGATCTTTTGTATTTCGTACGAGCGTTCTAAGCCTTTAGACCACCGAGGCCTTATGCTGCTATAATATAGTAAAAATCGTTGCTAAATGTTATTTTATAGTAATAAAAAGGACAACCGGAATGAATATCGAGTGCCTGTTTCTGCTTGATTCCAACTATCTGAAGACAAATCTTGGGTACAATCACATGCATCACATGCTCATTTTGCGCGTACACTGGCTATGTTTGTTCGTATATTAGAAATATTAAATAAAGTTTTTAATTACAATACTACTTGTATTGTAATTAATTTACTTTGTTTTTTATTATCGATTTCTCGGGGCATCTCGTATAGGAGCATAATTTTTTGACTTTGCGATTTACTCACTTTTTATACATCTTTAATTTTAGAAAAATTGAATTTGAATTGAATTTTATCAATTCATAACATTATCTTAAAACTTATTAAATTCCCTTCAAAATGACCTAATATTTCTTTAAATTCTGCTCATAGACTTCCAGCATTTACCAAAAGTGAACTCGGTATCTCAAAATAGGGGCCTTTTCTCTGCTATTTAATCCAACCAGATCATTTTTCTCAGTGTAAGTTCATTTATTTTTGGTGTAGATCCAATTTTTTATTTTTATTTATAAATAATTATAAACTAAGACATTTTACAAACAGAAAATAATAATTTTCGAAAGTTAGAAATTAAAAGAAATCCACACTTAAAAAAATATTTCTTTACGCAATATTTTAATAAAGTTTATTTACATATATTTTTTCACATTAATTCTTACAAAAATAAATGAAAATATCGAAAAACATGTTTATTATTAGAAAATAACAAAACAAATATTATTATTAAAAAAAAATTATTTAAAAAAATTTATTTATAATATCAAAATATTATTTCAAAACTAAATATATACATATGTTTAACTTTCAAAAATTAAACAAAATTAAAATATTGTTACGTTCGCAAGAAACATCTCTTTGGTTTGAGTGGGTATTAAAAAGATAATCGTATAGCGTTCCCAGATGGTAGAATGGATCGATCATGTTTTGCAGTTTGATTTGACAGATTCGAGTTCGATTCAGCTGTTGACGGATACGCGCTTCCCTATTTCTTTATTGAATAAAAGCGAGTTCTTTTGATAGTGTTCTTTTCTTTCTGCGAGCGTGATCTGCTATATCTGCGCGAATGTGTATGTGCATGTGGTGGAAGAACGAAAGCGGCGCAACAGACATCTCATTTGAGAGCGATGCAGTGGACGCGACATTTTTGGAGGCTTATCCGGAATCGAACGGACAGACGAAGCGACGATAACAACGTCTGTTATGACGAGGAAAAGAGACAGATGCTTTCTACTCTGGCGGCGGAGACTTCAAGCGGCGATTCGTGAGATTCAGCAATTGCGTGAAGAGCAATCGCAAAGAGAAACAGAGCTAATGACGACGTTGTAACTATGTTGGAAGATAAGGTCTAATAATGCGCATAATGCTCAATGCGCATGTTTTTCCATGTTATGACTATGGTGGAAGTATAAAGGTATGCTCATTTCTCGGACGCATTTTTGTCACGTTTTGTGCAATGATTGAAATCCGCCGTCTTATACATAATGACGTATGCTTATACATAGCAACGCAACTGTCAGTTTAAATTAAAATCAAATTTAATTTAAAAAAAGTTAATCCTAAATCTAGTATGTATGCTAATTTATAAAAGTAAAAAATAACGAAATATTATATAAAGAAATTAATTAAATAATTCTTTATTGAATTTTGTAGCTCGTGTCTGTTCTCATCATTTTCGTCTTACACAATTCGAAGGTCAATCCCTCGTTAGAAATTATTCAAGATGGCGAAGTTAAGTCGTGCTTTATTATTGGCCAGCAAAAAATACCTGTGCACACATATTATTTATTGCACTATGATTATAACCAGCTAATCAAAATGTTAGTCAAAATGTAGCGTGACATATTCAAATTAATCAATGATAAAAATCAATGATACAAGTTTAAGTGACATTAAATTATTATTACAAAGCCTTGTAAATTAATAAAAATATGTAATATAATAAATAAAATAACGATAATAAACAATTACCTGCATTGATTAATATATATTACATATTTTTTTCCGTGATCTATAAATATATTTTCCTGATAGATATATGGAGTGCAAAAGTTCATGCCTGATTTATTATTCAAACTTCAAACCGCTGGTATTTTTATTAAAAGTAAAATAAAATCTAAATCTTACTCTATCTGAGAAAATTTAAGAATCTATTTTTTTTTTAATTGTAATGGTTGTGATAGAGTTATGAGCAATCAAAGTCAAAACATTCATTTTATTTAATTTGTAACAATTCAGTAACAAAAAATCGTAAGAACATTTTTAAAAAATGATTTTGTAAGGGGAAAGCTTCAAGCTTTTACGGTAGAAAATCGAAAATTAAAAAAAATTTTTTTTGGGCACGCTGCAGACCTACAAAGTGAAAAGAAAATTTTTCATTTTTTTCAGCTCGTTAGTTTTCTATATATAAAAATTACAAAACTCACATAAACTCAAAAAATATAGTAAAACATTCGAAAGTAGAGATTTCTAGTTTTATAATAAAACTCTTTTTTAAAATTTAAATTTTGTATAATTTTAACAAAATTGCAATTGTTTGAATAATAAATCGGACACTAACTTTTGCACTAATCCAATAATTATGACTGATTGATATTTTTCTTGTATAATATATCATTAATTCTGCACAAAGGATATGCCCAGTTTGGGACCCGGCTGAACAGCATTGAGACCTAGCTAGGATTGTAGAGCATAAAAAA
>NW_017305652.1:52535-65703 GCF_001594115.1 Trachymyrmex septentrionalis
CTATGCCCAGTTTGGGACCCGGCTAAACAGCATTGAGACCTAGCTAGGATTGTAGAGCATAAAAAATGGATTAAAAAGTTCCATATGCACTTTGTAAAATGAGTCCCTTGAGTGCTACAGCTGTTCAAAATTCACTATTATGACCATGTATTGTGTACCATGTAGAACTAGGTTTTATTCGATTTCTCGAATCATATAATATCTGGAATGTCCAATGTCTTAACGAAGACAACTAAAACCTTTTTTGACCTCAAATAAATAGTTATAAGTGATATATTAAGCGATGAAGAGGGGAGAGAGACACTTAAAGTATGAAACAAAAGATTTTAATTGCTTAATTGAAATGTGGCTAATATATGGACCTTATCTCGCTTCAGCTTCCTCATCGGAACTCTTTAAAAGTAAAAATACATTATTAACTGTTTTTGCTGGCATATGGATGTTTTCGTCAAAGTATTGAACATATCTCAGATACCACATAACTGTTAATTGGATTAATGAACTGTACCAAATACATTTTACATTACTTCAATGTCTTTGGTATAATCCGTTGCACCGTCATCGCGGGGAGGTGCCCTCGACGCAGAAAAATTGGATAAGATTAGTGAGTACTTGGTCATAATAGCGAACTTTGGAGCACTAGTTCTAGCACTCAGGAAACCTCTCCTATAAAGTTGGGCTTATGGAATTTTTAATTCTCTTTTGATACCTTAAAATTTTGTCTCAAAGTTGTTCATCCGAGGCTCAAATTCCCCTATAAAACTAAGCATCTTTCTTTCTTTTCTTCATACATTATGTATACGTATTATAATACATTATGATATGTGATGACAAAATGACAAGAAGGAGTCATGTTGTTTTTTACAAGATAACTAGCAATTCTATTGGTTGACTATTGTGCATCCTTGAAATTGTTACACCTTCTTCTACTACCATGGTTATAACAGCAAAACGAGGAGCTTGTGCAGCTGCCAGGGAAACTACGGAAGCTCAGATCACAATAAAATGCCCAGGTAAGTTTTTTTTAGAAACGCGCGAGCGGCACCATTACGCGATTTCTCGCAATTCGATCGCGCAAACAAATCGCTGAAGTAAAACGACGAAGATCATCGCTTAGAGATAAAAATTACCCAATTTGACAATAACTTGCCCGGTAAATTACAATAAATTACTCGGTAATTTTTTGAGGCTAAAATGGTAATTTAAAAAAAATATAAAAATAGTAATTTGATATAAGAGTATTTAGTCATTAAGTTAAAAACACTTTCTTTAACTTAAATTTTCATGTTGATACTACATATTGATATAATAATTAGACAACCGACAACCGACAACGTTTAGGACAGGGATGTCAAATCAGGGAGTGCATTTGCACACAGTTCAATTGCACAAACCATTCATAACTGTTCCTAATAATTTTTTACTGTTTAACCAATGAGATATTATTTTTAATTAGCCAATAGTGATGTGGACAATTGATATACACCCGACATCGCGATCAACACATTAGTTGGTGACCTAGCGCGACAAGTACACACACATATAAGCATGAGTCGTCTATGTGTCATACAGATACGTTTTATTAAGATTAAATTATATGTTTAGATTTAATCAATAGCTCTATTATTCCATCAGCGATTCCTATTAGAAATATTAGAAGAATATTGTTTTATACATAAGTAAGGAAATACAGCTTATTTATACATAAAACTATAAAGGCATTAAATTTAGCATTATAGCCAAAATTACCAATAAATTACTATTTTACCGTAATTTTATCGTAAGTAATTGTAAAATTAAATTTGACGGTATTTTAATATCTCTACTTTAGCTTCTTGTTTGAAAGGAAAAGTCTTGAAAAAGACACGCGCGTCCATGTCAACAACTGATTCAAACTCGAATCTGTCAGATTAGACTCCAAAACTCAATCAATCTAACTTGTCATCAAGAAACGCTCACAACTATTTTCTCAATGCCCGCTCAAACTAAAGAAATATCTCTCGCAAACGTAATATTATTAATACATATAAAAATATATTTTTCTGTACTAAATGTCTAAACTTTCCTGACAACGCTCATGAGCAGATAGAGCGGACTAAATTGAGTCGAAAAGTTCTCCATTATTTTGTAATTTTCTATTTTTTGGAATTAATAATCTTTTTTTAGTTACAATGTACAAAATGTTTAAAATTGACGCATAACTTTAAGGCATATTTTATAATTGTTTAAAAACATCTTTAAGAAGTTTCGTAAAGAACTCTGAAAAATATTTTAAAGTTGTCTTATGGATCGATTTTATCCGCTCCTCTTTAGAAATTAATATTTCGTTACTATTTTGAGAACATTATTTCATAAAAATAACACCAATATACAACTAAAATATTAAATAATATGCTGAATTAAACCACAGAAAATTACATAGGTGCTCGTGTAGGAGTCAAAATGATGAAAAAAATACAAAATTCGCTATTTATTGCCAAAATTTTTTAGCTTTATCGGGGCTATAGATACAAGAACAAATTATGGAGGGAGGAATACTAAAAGCGCTAGTAAAAACACAAACTTCGCAAACAAAAACACAATGGAGAAACGTTCGTTTGTTCATGCATCTAGGACTTGGGTTAGTTTGATCTCCACGTGACTACTAAACGGTTAAGATAATAAGTCAACAATTTAAGAAATACTTTTCTTATTGCAAAAATATTTAAATAATTCTAAATAATTCTAAATAATTAACTTTTTCTTAGTTATTTAATGCATTTAAATGATTCATATAATAAAAACGCGAAGATATATATTTTTTACATAATTTGATTTTTCATGACATTTTACAATAGAATAAAAATGTTATAAAAAATATCAACATTTTATAAGATATTTCATAGCCTTATACATAAAAACGACGTTTTTATACATACAAAAAGTATGAAATATTTCATAAAATATTTATTTTCTGATCGTTTTAATCTTTATAAAATAATGATATAAATCATTAGAGAGAGAGAGAGAGAGAGAGAGAGAGAGAGAGAGAGAGAGAGAGAGAGATAGTAAATTTAATTAATCAAGACATCAAGAAAACACAGTTATTTTTTAAAATGTATTTACTATTTCATTTAAATAGCATAAAAGTATAAATATTATATTATAAATAATAAAATAAATATTTAAAAACATACAATTGCAAATTATAACTTTTTTTTAAATTGTATATATACTTTCTTTATACCAACCGATTTATTGCATTATTTTATATAAAAAAATTAAGATAAGTTCAAAAAATAAATATTTTAATAATACTTTTTTATATAAAGTATTTTATATTTTACATTAAAATTCGTAGTATTAGATGTTTTGCATCATGCTTGCTGAAGAAAAATATTTCAAATTTATAAAAATAATTCTCAGAAAAAATATATAGGATAATACGATATGATATCTACCTTTTGTGCTTTTTTCTCTTTTCTTTTTACTGCACATTGATACTCGGGCACAACACATTCCGGCCTCATGCCAACCGTTAAACACTTCTTTAGTCTGCATTCCTGGCACTTGCGGCGCATATACATGTCGATCTCGCAGCCATTGCCGTATTTACACTGATATACAGCGTTCCTAGTGATGCTTCGTCTGAAAAAACCCTTGCAGCCTTCGCATGTAAGGGCGTTGTAATGATAACCAGACGCACGATCGCCACATACAAGGCACAATTCTTCTTGTTGTCGAGGTGTGGGACCTTTTCTTTTCTTTGCATCAGGTCCTTCACCACTTCCAACCCCGTTACCTCCGCCACCGCTGCCACCACTGTTGCTACCGCCACCTCCGCCACCTCCGCCGCCACTTCCCCCAGAATTATTTCCGTAGCCGTTTATTGAACCTGGTTGAGATAATTCATCCCTTCCTGAAATTAAAATATAAATTTATTTATTATAGTGACAAGTATTTAATTATATTTAAATGAATTGACTGTACGATGTGACTGATTACATTGGTAGAATGGAATTATTGGTAGCACACGTGGGAATTTCATATATTAGTATTGAATACTGGCAAAGTATTGATCATGTATCAAAAAACGAGTTCCATATTTTAGTTCTGGTTCTGACCAGCATTAAAAAAATATTATCGACTAATGGGTAATAGGTGAATCATTATTGAATGTGCGATCTTCGGATCGATTCGCTAAAAATAAATTTTTACGAAAAATCACTCTTTATAAAAAAATAGTCCCTTTTGTTAAAAAAAGAAGCGATTGTTTAAAATCGCTCTTGTCGTTTGAGAAGATCGATCTTTTGGAGATTGAAACATCTCTAGTATTGAATAGTAGTATTGACCGATATATTATCACTAGATTTTTAGAATAATGTTCGTACAAAACTAAGATAATATATCGTTGTGTGTGTGTCACACACACACACACAATAAAACGGTAATATCGCTGATAAATTACTAACATCATATCTATAAATAAAATATAAATAAAAACATACAGGATAGAACAAAAAGCCGCAGTATTTTATGAGATTTCTTATTCATATTATAAAACAACAAAATTATATTTTTAACGTGCATCTTTAAAATTAGACTCCAAAATAAAAATAAATAAAATTTTTGATAGTTCTCAATATATCGTACAGTATTATTACTTGTTATAGCATTAAGAATTAATATAAGGATAATAAAGAATAATATTATTGTACAATATATTTGATACAATATATAGACAGCTTCTATTTAGTGACACAAGTCAACACAAATGTCATTCTATTTTTTTTTAGCATTCAATGGAATAATAAAGATATAGAATAATTATGCATAATTATGACAGCTATAAATTTTCACGTTGTGACTGTGTTACATTTTGTGACTAGCTGTTAGTTAATTTTTTGTACAGCTACTGAGAGAAGTGAGTGTTACATTTCTAGCATAGTAGCTAGCCAGTGACTAGATAAGACACAACTTTTTTATCTCATGACTAGATCCGCATGAAATTCGATTTCTGCTCGAGCATTTGTTTAAATATTTTAATTCTTTTGTATAAAGAGCATAAAAGCTTACACTTGGATCTTGGTGTGGAAATACAATCGTCCCAAATTAATGTTTATAATATTCATTATGACATTTATACATACAGGGTTGGCCATATTCGACGGAAAGATGTTTTTTTGTTAATCATGGGAAAAAAAACACATTTTTTGCTTTTCATTGTAAAAGCCATTTAATATGGTTCAAGGAGATTTGTGTACATTATTTGTTGAATATGATATCTCTTAAATGATCGCCTTGAGCCTGCATGGCGAGTAGTGCCCGTTTTGCAGCGTTTTCCATCGTTTTGAACAATGTTTCGGCCGATATGGCGGCTATTTCCTGTCGGATGTTGGTCTTAAGTTCGTCTAGGGTCCTTGGCTTGTTGACATAAACCTTTGATTTCAAATAGCCCCACAGAAAGAAGTCTGGAGCCGTTAAATCTGGTGAACGCGGTGGCCATTCAAAATCACCATTTTTTGACATCAAACGTCCAGGGAACAATTGTTTCAAAAAATTGATAGTGGCTCGAGCTATGTGTGGTGGAGCGCCATCTTGTTGAAACCAGAAGTGCTCCATACCATTATCATGAACAATTGGCATCAAAAAATCACTTATCATATCACGATAACGCTCCTGATTGACGATAACCGTTTCGCCAGCTTCATCTTCGAAAAAGAACGGGCCAATGATCATATCAGCACAAATCCCGCACCAAACAGTCACTTTCTAGGCATAAAGAGGTACCTCGTGAATGATTTGAGGATTTTCAGTACCATAGAACCGAAAATTTTGTTTGTTTACGGTTCCGGTTAACGTGAAATGAGCTTCATCGCTCATGATGATTTTTTGCCAAAAATTTTCGTCAGTTTCAGCCATTTCGATTACACGTTGGGCCCATTCCAATCGACGTGGCTTATCGACAGGTAACAGTTTTTGCGTCACTTGAACTTTGTATGGGAACAAATGCAAATCATGATGCAATATGCGACGTAAAGTGGTTCGTTTTATGCCCAACTGCTCAGATCGACGTGTTTGAGATGTTGTTGGAGACCTCTGAACACTGGCCTGTACGAGTGCGATATTATCATCCGATCGCCTTGGTCGCACTTTATTTGGACGCTTGGGATTAGTGAGTGCCTCACCAGTTGAAAATCTTTCATACAAACGATACAATGTGTTCGCGGAAGGCGCACTTTTCACTTTATTTATTTTTCTCCATGCACGTTGAGTTTTAACAATTGACTTGTTTTGTTGAATGTAAATTTCAACAATCTGAGAGCGTTCGCGTGGCGTGTACTGTTCCATGGCACAAATTTCCTTCGACTGACGCTTCAAACGCGCTACGTCGTTACTCGATCTAACATCTCTGTCAAAAGTTACAGTGTTGCCACATCTTTCCGTCGAATATGGCCAACCCTGTATATCCTTTGTACACATAAACGTTTCGATTCTCTATCGAGTCATCTTTAGTATGTTTACAATAAAATTTTAAATATTCTTTGGTATATTATCTTTGATTACCGGTTATTAAATTAAAACATTTTTTGGTTCGCTCACATTTTGGTCGCATATATAATTGGTCATTCTCTGAACGGGTTCACTAAATGTTCCAATTAATTCAAGATAAAATTCTCTCTATTAGTTTCTCTATTTTTGTCTGCGGTTCGAAAATAATTTCATATGTTTGTAGTGGTCGAAGTCAGTTAAAACTAACGCTCTAGTTGTGCATGAAAGTGTAAAAAAAAGTCAACTTAAATATTTTATTTTTACAAATATATAAACACAAATCCAAATATGCTAGTGATATGTTCAAAAATTGGTAACTTTTGAACAAATCAATGAAAATCTAATATCTAAAAATGGAAATTAAAGGAGAATAAAATTACGAATTTTGATCTAAACGCGGAGATCCTTTCTTATACATGTTTTCTTGTATTTTTTGATATGTCGAATTATTTGCAAATTGATTTTGAAATTGATGAAAACATGTTGAAAATCGCATTAAAAGTAGCACAATTTCATCAAAATCTGATCTTTAATTGCAATTTTTAATATTTTTTCCATTAATTTAGCTTAAAATTATATTAATTAATTTGCAAATATTAATTTCAAGCTAAACTGATGGAAAAATATTAAAAATTGCAAACAAAGATTAGACTTGGATGAAATTGTGCTGTGGTGGCTCAAAAGCTTCCATTTCATGCAAAAAAAACACCTCTAAATTTTTATCAAAAAGTCAAGTAACGCGGTAGTGTCGCGAGCAATATATAAAAATACAAAACAAGCTGCTTAACCGCTTGACATGAAAATGTCATTACGTATATGTTTGTGTCTTTGCCAAATTCGCGACGCTACAAATAGCTTTATCTGGAGTTTTGACATCGACAAACTTTAAATTAAACTTATTCAGAAATTAAAACCACAATCAAAAATCTAAAAACACTTTTATTATAATATAATGTCATCGGTATCTTTCGATTGCCACCAATCGGAATAAACTTTATGCAGCCGATACCAAGATTTGGAAGTCGAGTCTCGAAAAGGGACTATTTCAGATTTTTTCCAGTCGTTCTGGAAAACAGTTGTAAATCTCAAATACACTTGTTATCTATTTTCCTGTTAATTTCTGTGTTATTTTTGCAGCCTATCTCTCTCGTTCTCTGACAATTTTCCTGCCTATAACGACCCCCTCTTAGCGTCACGAATTGTGATTTCGCGTAAATGTCGTAGAATAAATAAAAATTAACAGAAGAGTGACACGCTCTCTCGTGCCTGGCGCGATTTGAACTTGTATTTGAGTAAAAGTTCTGAGATCTGGCGAAAATTCTGTCTGGTTACGATATATACATAATTTCTAAGTAAATAATTTTTTCGCGTGTATTTATGCAAATTTGGATGTAAAAAAATTATTTTTCCTTTTATTATTTTTCCATTTATTTGGAGATATGGTAGTGTCTTGGCGCTAAGATCAAGCGAAGTATCATGGCGAGACACTGCCGATCTCCTTTACGCGAGGCGGCGACTTGCAGCAGATCTGAGACATGGTTCTCAATAACGACTGAACTGAAGAAGTTCTATATACACTTAATCGATAACTACCGTTCGTGTTGTATAATGAAAGTGCTTTTATTTTTCTTCTACGTGTCTCACGAGCGGAAATATTGTGACACGCAAATCTCTAAATATCTAAATTTTATCATTATTTTAAGAAATGTTATTATTAACATCGTCGACTAGCAGAATATATGGCTGCAGCGTCTGGCGCTAGAGGCACCGATGCCTGCCCATTCGAGTTGTGATCATGGTGGAAAGGATTGACATGGTGTGCTCAATTTGGGCAAACTACGTCCCTTTTGTCGAGGTACCGTTTAGAACCCAGTCCTGCCGAAGATGTTGCTACGACTGATCTCTATGCATCTTTGTCAGATTCCACTATGTCTCTTTTCTCTCTTCGTTTCGAAGCGTGAAGCAACATCAATTGTCAAGCAAGTGCCAAACGTGATTTCAAGTTTATTAGAGTACGAAATTATTCAAAATGAATTCCTATTAGAATTATTCAATTATTCCTTAGATTTCCATTGCGTTTTCTAGGAAAAATGAAATAATTCCATAGGTGTCATGAAGATTCCGCCGAGCTATAAGTTGCTTTAAGTGGGTATAAGTATTGTTGGTACAAATTGTACTTATTTATTTATTTATGTATTGATTTGTTCATTTATCCGGGAAAAAAATGTTTTATATATTGTTTTTATATAATTGTATGTATATTGACATCACAATATAATTATATATAAAATATGTCCATATACATACAATTATAGAAAATTATAGAAAATTATACGAATTTTACAATATTTTATAATTCACATATAAAAAAATTCGGAATTTTTAGAATTTCTGTATCATTTTATAATTGTTTAGAAAATATCTCAAATTTTTTAATACAAATCTTACAATATTTCAAAATTCATGTATATAACTGAAAAATTGTATAAAAAAGTATAGATATTTTGAGTAGATATATATTTCTGAAATGTGTTTTAATTCCTATTATAGTTCCTATTCACTCCAACAAACGCGTTAAAGTGAGTAGAAGCTAGGGTAGAAGCATTCGGCGCGAACAAACGTTGGTAATATTAGGTAGTACATAATAAAAAGAGACTGAACCTAAATAATGTGCATGCGACGAATATAACAACTAAAGTTGGTCAACTGAGATCACGAATAGTCATCGAACAAGCGAGAACAAAAAATCAGAGACAGACGCTTGCAAATTGAGCACACTATGTCAATCCCTTCCACCATGGTTGTGACGTTTGAGGCTTGTGGCGATGTGCACGGAGGGCTTGGCAGGCAGTCCCCGCGCGTCAAGCGGGGATTGCAAAAATTGAGAAATGATCAAAAATTAAACTACGAAATGATAATGACAAAGCGGTTTATTCGTCATCGATCTTTATTTGTTTATGACTTAATATATAACAAAAAAAGATCGGATGGAAATAAAATTATACACTCTATTTATTAACTAAATCAGAAGATGATAATGATCTATTTGACCTCCAATTGTTTATAATTTAATATTTATAACTAAAGAAGATCGGATGCAAATGAAATTGCTGGTTTTTGTAAATAGAAAATGCACGATATTAGTATAAACTTATCTTTCAAACAAAAGGGGTAGTTATCGCAAAAAGGTTAAACCTCATCAAGTCAAGGTCAAGATCATCGGCGAGGTTTAACTTTTTCGCAATAATTACCAAAACAGATAAAAAAAAAAGCGCTGAAAATATGTTTTTTGAATAGAACCTAAGTGAAGAACAGAATTCCAAAATGCATTTTTTTCAAAATTTCATTTTTTTAGTTAGAGATAGCATGGTGTTCAATGTTGAAAAACTCAAACTAATATAAGCTACTCTGAGATGTTTAGAAGGCATTTCTCTTATTGTTAATTTATATACTGAAAAAACATAGAAATTTCAAAGTGCATGTTTTTAACTAGAGACAAATAATATGCATTTAACATTTTTAACAATTGTTTAGCAATTTTATTTAATATTCTACATCCTACTGATTGATATATTATTATTTTCTGTAAAATGCGTAATTTTCTTGTGTGCGGAGTTTTTTTCTCGTTCTCTCAAAATTACAAATTTTGGACAAAACGCACTTTGAAAGTTTACTCCACAAATGATATGTTGCGTTTCTTTTTATTCCAAGCCAAGTAATAGTAGTTTTAATTCTTCTTCAAAAGTATTCTTATTGAAGATTCTCTTATTTCAACTCAAATGGCAGCTTTCATTCTTTGTTAAAAATTAATACTCCTCGAAAAAAACTATTGTATTATAAATTAAAAATTAAAACCCTAATAATATAGTCTTATCTAACCAATATATGTATATATTAAAAATAAAAAAGTGATACTATCATTGTTATTTAACTCTAATGATATGTATCTCATAAATCTCTTTGCACAAAAGGTTTGATAACAGCTGGCGCCAAATTAAATTCCACATAAAATTTCATATATCATTCGTATAAAAAATTGCCTTTTTAAAAAAGATAAAAAAAGATACTAAGAATATACGTGCTTCTCGAATAGAATCTAAGTGACACGTTACATATCTTATTCTTATTCTAATTCAAATAGTAGTATTTTATTTATTCTTCAAAAATATTCTTATTGAAAGTCCTCTTATTCTAATCCAAGTAATGACTTTAATTCTTTGTCAAAAACTATCACTCCTCGAAACAAACTAATGTATAAAATTAAAAATTAAAACTTAAATAGGGTTATCACAGAAAATGAATTTTACAATTCCCTAACTTTCTCAAGTTTTCCAGATAAAAATGGAAAATTTTCCATAATATAAAATATGTGAATTTTAACATTTAGACTCAAAGAATGTACGAAAGCTAGTCAATACTATTAAAAATAACGCAAAAAAGTCTAGTAGCGTAAAATTTTGGGTGCAAATTCAAGTCAGCAAAAAATTAATTAGTTTTGGAAGAAGAATGCAATTATGACAAAAAAAGGGATCTAATAAAAATAGTAAATAAAATATAAATTTTAATTATTTTATTAAAGTGCGCAAGTTTTGAACGTATTTGACTATACACGTCAGATATATTTAAAAAATTATAACAATTATTAGGAACAGTTTAACGAAATTATAAGCAAATTTCGAAATTCCAGACTTTTTTATATTTTCCTCTGACTTTTCCTGGTTTTCCAGGTCTGTAGCAATCCTACATATGTTGTGAAAATCATGATTCTATAATAAGATCCTCGAGTGACCTCGAGTGTTCTTCCGAATGGGACACTCCTCCGAATAAGCTGAAATTTTATAGACAATATTGTTACGATGTATAATGATTGTTTATGAAAATCCTATCTTTGGGTTTTGTTTTAATTTAAAAAATAAAAGATAAAAAAGAAAACAAACAAATTAAAAAGTAGCCTTTACTTTCACTCACCTATAATCTAAAGTGTAAATAATACTTCGACATCACAATTATTGGCCAACCTCCGAGTAAAGAAGTAAAAGGATTTAAATCTTTCTTTACTATTTTTCTCCAAAGATATCCACACAAGTGATCGAAATCAGACTTAGGAATACCTGCTCACTGTAACGCGGACGTAGAGGCCGCCATTGAAACTCAATCGTTTGAATGTTTATTCCAGTTTTGGGATTCATGAAATATTCTTCACAATTGACATTAAAATATCTATAGCCATGATTCTTCAAGCAATCATAAGCACGCCAACAGTCCGAATAAACAGTTGACTGGGACTACATACGTCTCTTTATCAAAGGAAATAAAGCCTCGCTACGATAATTTTTAGGATAAATTTCCAAACGAAGTTCTCCAGTGTCTGTATGAATTGCTCCAAAAATCTAGCTTCCTTCCACCAAGTCACCTTTTTGGAATTTCCTTTTACCAAATTTCATCTCGTCAATTTCAACAATCTTCTCTAGCTTACCAAGTAGTCTACAATCCTTGAATAACTAATCAAGTGCAAACATACTTCTCTGTATAATAAAACTTCTCTATATACAAAAACTATATATCAGCCATAGTCTCATCACTAATCGATTGCTGATAACCTCCTCAGAGTTTTTTTCGGGCATTTTTGTAAGAAATCTTCGCCGCAAATGAATACGTAAGCAAAATCTTCCACAAATAAATACATGAGCAAAATACACATTTTCCATTGGAATATTATAACGATTAAACCATGGATTTTTGCTTATCGTCCTATCAACGTTATGCTTCTTACATCTGAAGCGCCAAACAACGGTTGTCGCAACAGAATAAGCTTGGGAACAACGAACGAGAGACATCTACTCTTTACTGTTTTTTGGACATTTTCGCTTTCTAAGCAAACACTCACTTTCTGAAATACCAATTAATAGTAGACTTCCGATTGACGAGGATACACAAAAGTCTCCGAAGATTCCATGAGTCTTCAAAAGCTGTAGAAAAAACGGAATAAGAAACAAACACATTAGCTTGCAAAATGAAAAAACAGGAAAAACCTTACCTTCTGCAATTGTAAGAAAGACGAAAAAAGAAGTAGAAGGTGTGCACAAAAACGCAAAGAACAGGAAGAATCTTATCACCTATTTATTATTATCCAATCAAGATGTAAATCTGACAGAAAGTCGTTAAAAGTAGCGTACAAAATACCTTGTTTGCTACAAATAAATATTGCCACAATTCGGTATTCACGTAAATTTCGAAATGGCTAAACACAATTGATTTATCGAGATACAAGCATTATGAACTGCATCCATAATAATGAAATTGTTTAATTTATTTATATTTATTTATTAATCAAGGTTAAAATTTCATGAAAATTCAAACGGAAGAAAACGCTATACTATTGGAGATTCGTTTGTATGACGGCACAGGGTTGTTTCGTCTTCGCGCGTTTTGTTTGCTATTACACGCATTGACGTAGTTATTATAATATTACAATTATTGTAATATATCTTCGTTTTTCAGAAGCAAAGTGAAGGGAATAATTTGCTGTTCGCTTTCTGTCAGATTGACAAGCAAACTTGTATGGTACAACATCAGGTTTTATTTTTATTGGCCCACCCATTAAACAGAAGCGCACATAATTTTCCATATCGTTTTT
>NW_017305652.1:65803-69676 GCF_001594115.1 Trachymyrmex septentrionalis
ATTATTATTGTCAATCATAATACAGATCTACAAAAAAATATTCTTTTTATTAACCTAGAATGTATATAATCCCGAATGTTGTTGATGTGCTAAAATCAAATCGATAGTCTAAATTGCTTTTTCAGGTTTTCGAAATATTCTAACCTTAAAGTACCAAAACGCTATTTCGAACATTTTTCAATGAAAATATCTCGTAAACCTGATGTGATGGAGCAATTTAACCTACAAATTTGGATTTAGCATGCCAAACACTTTTGGGATTACCGCCATTTCTGGGTCCAAATTCATGTCGGCTTGTATAATTGTAGAAAAATATTTCGATAATAATAGGCCTAATATATGTATACAGTTAAATATTTTGACTATTTACTTCAAAATGATTCTCATAACAAAAAGTAAATTGAATGTGTTAGTTTATCAAGCCATCATATTTCTTGAATTTTGGGTGAGAAATTATCTTTTAAAATCTTTTAGCGTACTTAGGACACACCCTGTATGTTCATTACATTCAATAAGAATTGATATATCCTCAAATTTCGCTTCATTACATCAATCTTTTTATACAGAAAAGCATTATGTATATTATATCTAAAATTTGATCAAATCATTTTTAACTTCGGCCCAAATCGAAAACAAATATTCAGTTATGTATAAATTTCAGCTGAAAGTGAAACAGAAAACTGAAACTTTCGGGAACCTTATGAAAGCTATTATATACGTAGTGCACGCAATATAGAGTCCATTTAATACTACAAATGTTTCCAAGCATTGATCAATCGGAAGAAATTTTACTAATTGAATGACCAGTCAAAAAATACGTCTAATATCAAATAGATTACAGCCGTATTGTGGAGAGGTTTATTCAAAACAGTATCCTCGCTCTATAATTGCACTTGTTATTAAAATAGCCAGATTGCGTAAAAACACTTTATTACTTCTTTATACATATCATAATTTAATATCATATCATAATAATATCTACTTAAAAACATTTAATATTTATGTGAAGAAAGTAATTTACAGTAAACTATTGTGCCGAGTACTATTATGATACATAAATTTATTCTTCCGACTGTTTCAAGAAACTAGAGCAAAATAGAATCATCTACAAGGTAATAACAATTTTATAATTAAGATAATAATAAGCTTTTAAAGTGTATTTGGCTTACGTTTTTGTTTTAAATATTCATAACTCTTGGAATACTAAAAAGCACAATCGCGTTTCTCATAAAAAACTTCTCATAAGTATGTAATAAATACTATAAGTCCGATATCGCAGATAAAATTGTTAGAGAAATTTTTGTAAAATTGAGAAATTAGACAATAATTGCGTGCTACAAGTATTGTAACATCTATTGACATACAATTAAGCCTAAAAAAAACTTTTTTGGTACATTGAATTGTAAGAAACGCTTTTAGAATTCAACGTACTGAAATAATTGTTTGATTTGTATGTCAATAATAATTTTAATTACGTGCTTATCGCGATAGACCGTGCTACAAATTCGCGCGGCGCGGCTTCACCGCACATTGTCTTATACTTTTCTTCTTTAAATTAGAAAACTACAGCAAAATCTCAAAATAATATCAGACTTTTTTTGTTCCTTTTGACTCATTCTACGCCCTCAATGCGGTTCCTACCTTATTTCTAAGACACCCCTATATATATTTTTTTTTTCATTTTTGCACTAAAAATTTATTTTTACATAAAAATGAATTTTGAGTGCAAAAATGAAAATAAGAGAAACAATCTCCAATTGACCTTGATCTTAACAAATGTACTTAGGACTTGAATAATATAACAAGTTTTAGCTGTCGATTAGACATCTTGCGTAATGCTAATGACGGTGGTATTGTAACTTTCAATCCTTATAACTTACAAAATACTTAATGAAAATGAATTTAATTATAGTGTTTTGGAAAGCTCTCGAGATAAGCTACAAGAATAGGTAATTAAAAATTGAGGGTTCCATTTAAAAAATTCAAAGTGACCTTGCCCTAACTTTGATAATGCCACCCAAGGTCAAATCAATAATACCATCTTACATTCCCCTCGAAGTCACAAAACTTTTGTCTGAAATACTTTTTGATTTAACGCAGTGTTTTTGAGATATTTGAATGGATCTCTTAAAATGGGACACCCTTGTGTGTGTGTGTGTGTGTGTGTTTGCGCGCGCGCGCGCGCGCGTGTGTATACATATATGTATATATTGAGGGAAAGGAGAGAGAAAATACTAGGAGGGAATAATATATTAGTGAAGGGGGAACTATTTTTTAATTATAGGCATACAAATATCAGGAAATTATATATATAATATTATCATGTTAGTATTATATTCTAATAACGCAATTTGTGGAGTATGTCACATACTCCCATAATATCACAATCACATATCATTTCCTTACTTCTACAGTGACACAACTCAAAAAAATGTGATTTTTGAGTTATTATCATGAATAAGTTAGATGAAGATTACTTTATCAATCATCATAAATAAAATTATTTAACTTTACAGTCCACCAAATAGTAAATACTTGTGTCATTCTTAAGGTTTTCAAAGAGGATTACTTTCTATAAGAATGACACATTTTGAGTTTTTTTTTTGCAAATAAATAAAAAGAGAATTTTCTACGAAGGATATTTAATTTTCGTGATTAAAGTTTGAGAAAGAATTGTTTTATTTTGAATTTAGTCTTTTCAGCTGATCAAGGTAAATAAACTGTTGATGATATTTCATGTTATGTCACTTTGATGAATTATTCTAAATTTGTTATAATTTTGTAAGATATCAATATCGTCACAATTCAAAAAGATTTTTTAAGGGTTGCGAAATAAAAGTGACAAAAATGGCATTTCATCATCTTTCTAATAATATGAGTGGATAAAGAAAATAGCGAATAAACTTACGCGTGGCGTTTCTTCCGCATTCAAAAGCACATGAAATACAAAACATGAGAAAGTAAATGGAAAATAAAAATGTAATGATGAACTGCTAAATGGCGCAACTGTATCGTCATGGCGTCGATGTCGCTATGTGAGTCGGTAGCGCATGATTTGATGTCACGAACACCTTTATTTTTTGAAATATTCTTTTTGCCAATTATTTGATTAAAGTTAATTAATAATTATTTAGTTAAAATTAATTAATAATTCTTTGTTAAGTTGAAAAATAGTTTCCTCCTTTTTCTGAAAAATTTAATTTTTTTAGTTGTATCACTTTTGAATTAAGAACACAGTATTATCTTATTACTAGATGACATAATTTCGAAACATAAAATAAAAATACTTTTAAAAAAGTCTTTGGAAAATCAGCGAAAAATAAACATTTCATATTAAATAAGTTTTAGACAGAAAAAATATCGCTGATTCTAAACATAGATCTTCTAAAGAGACACATCTTTATTTCTCGGAAACTAAACATTCCATTTTAAATACTGATAATGCAATCTGTCTAGATAAATTAAAGAAGTAAAAATTTATAATTCGTATATTTGTGACTTGTTTCTATATAAAATCATGAAAATGAGTTCTATAAATGCGAAAATAAAATTCTTACGATTTTCTTTTGCAAATTGCGTAGTTTAAATAATAATGATTATATATTATTAATAATATCATATAATTTTATTAGTTTCCTAATTCTTCTTTATTTAATTAAATTTTTTCTTTCTTATCTTTCTCATAATATGGATTTAAAATTGGGGTGTAGTGTAAACCGATACACCTATGTGTAAAACAGATCATAAGCTAACTTAATCTTTTTATAATATTGCGTCAAATAATTATCAGAACATTCAGGACAAAGGCATTTCTGTATTTACGGGAAAACTCTTCAAAGAAACTATTGCGTCACATGCTTATGTTTTGCAGAA
>NW_017305652.1:69693-70699 GCF_001594115.1 Trachymyrmex septentrionalis
ATTAAATTCTAGGTAAATATTTCATATAGATGACTCCTACGGAAGAAAGAGAGAATATGATGTTATTGCTTGTCAGTTTTGGGATTCATTATGTCAGACGCTCATTTTTACTTATCTTAATGGAAAATTTAATTATTGTAAAATTGCAATCATTATAAATATTAAATCATCTGATAGAAGATACTTTCTAATTTGTAGAGAAAAAGATGGTATTATGGTTATTGTATAATATATATCGTATAGTCAGTAAATATATCGCCTCTTTTAATATCTCCTCTATTGAGTGGCAAATTTCAGTAATTACTTATGGAATTATTTGTTCAATAGCTCGCTATTACACCATGACGATAATATGCCAATACATAATAGTCAGCACTTATTATAATGCATTTTTACTTTTAAGAGTTTTGAAACGTTTTTAAGATACATTTAATTTAGCATTTAATTATACATATTTCCTCATTCTTTTTAAACTTAAGCGCATTATCACTTGAATATATGTATATTTGAATGTGTTGTTTATTATTTAACATTTTATTTGGCTGCATACATTTCAAGTAACACAAAGTTAAACAGTATCATGGTGTTTAGCCTCCTGGCGTGTTGATTCGAAAGGCCTCTTTTTTGAGGTTTTTATATCAAAATAATTTCCTTGAACTAATTGTAATTCTAGCATTATTCTATAGTTTACAATACACATACTATAGATTTTTAGTAAGTTGCCTATATATGCAAAACGTTGTATGCATATAAAGGGTGTCCCAAAATTAACGCAAGATTTGAATTTGCCGCCATTTGTGCAGTAAAGTGTTGGCAACCCAAAAAAAAAAACAATTTAACAGCTGACAGTTTAGGATTAGTGAAAATGGAGCGTGAAAATGGATTATTGAACATCAACAAATGGATGCTGATTTTTCGAGCAAAATCATCCTAAGCGATGAAGCACATTTTCACCTTGATGGCTTTGTTAATCGCCAAAATCGCCCCCTAGATCGTGTGATTTAAC
>NW_017305652.1:70799-74166 GCF_001594115.1 Trachymyrmex septentrionalis
TAGATTTCTTTTTATGGGGTTATATTTGAAATCACAGGTCTATGTCAACAAGTCCACAACCACCCGTGCATTAAAGGAGGAGATTCAACGCTGCATCAACAAAATTCAGCCACATTTATGCAAAATGGTCATGGAAAATTTCGACAAACGAGTGCGTATGTGCATGCAAAGCCGTGGAGGCCATTTGCCCGATGTGTTATTCCACAAATAACCCTATCCTATTTATTTTATGATTCAATAAAAAAATAACAATCAAAAGACTAAAAACTGTGTTTTCTATTTAATTCAAATCTTGCGTTAATTTTGGGACACCCTTTACATGTATATGTATATACAATATATTTGCATATATTCTGCAATATTCTAGCTTTTTGTTAATTTTAATCAAATACTGTTTTCTAAATAAAACCAATTTTTTAAGTCTATTTTTATGGAAGGCCACATTATCATCCCTGATTCTCTTTGAACCATTATGTAATATTGCCACATTTTTGTTAATAGTGTCCTAAGTAATAAATATTTCGTAAATTTGAGTTACCAAAGTAGATTCAACAATATTTTAACGAATGTAATTATTAAATTTTAAACAATAAGATAAAAATTTAGATAAGGCTAATAAGAGTCAAACGCTGATGTAAGAGCGAAGAATTAGATGCAGATAATACTCATTGATGATTATCTTCATTTATTTCATCGAATGTTTCGGCTTATTTTGGAGTCATTCTCAGCGAATACAAAAAATCCTCCATTGAGAACAAGTCACTTGCAGATTGACAGAAATGCAGCAATCAATACATTCAATGGGAAACAAAAAACAAAGCTCAGAAACATTGAATATCAATTTTTTTTTTCGTTTTTCGTTTCCCATTGATTGCTGCATTTCTGCCTATCTGCAAGTGACTTGTTCTCAATGGAGGATTTTTTATTACTGTATTCGCTGAGGATGACTCCAAAGTGAACCAAAACGTTCAATGAAATAAATAAAGGTAATCATCAATATCTGAATTTCCTAATTATCTGCATTTCCTAATTCTTCGCTCTTACATCAGTGTTTGATTCTCATTAACCTCATCTGAATTTTTATTTTATTGTTTAAGATTGAGAGTCCTTATTTATATTTATATATTTATCAATACAATAATGCCTATTCGAGTCAATACTGGATGACAATGTGAAGATTGTTTTATTTAATTTGCTTTATTTAATTATAATCGCAGACGTTTCGATCCTGTTTCGAATCTTTATCAATGCATCATGTAAATTGTTAACAAAATTCAGTCATCTAAGAGTAGTAATGACATCACTGTTACATTACTACTCTTAGATGACAGAACTGTTACCAATTACATGTTAACAATTTACATAGAGCATAATAAAGATCCGAAACAAGATGGAAATATTATAATTAAGTAAAGCAAACTTTATATTGTCATCCAGTGTTGGCTCGAATGAGCATTATTTGATTATATTGATTTATCTTAATCGAGCTTTAATATTTACATTATCAATTATATTTATATATTTATGTATTTTTGTTAAGTTTTAAACTTAAATATTAATTATTAATCAAGTTATTGTGCAAAATATAAGTGGAGTGCCATAATATAAGTTATTGTGCAAAATATAACTGGAGTGTCATAATACCACCTTCTTCTCTATTTATGTTTCTAAAGTTTTATTTTTAGCTTTTGTTTGAGAAATATTGTCCAAAAGCAAAATGATTTGCGAGTAAATATCATTTCTTCTAGTAAATATTTTTTTACTGCGGGTTTCTTTACATTTAGAAATTATAATGGTAATTAAATTAATAATACAAACTAGAAATTAAATGCCTATACCGATCAAAGTTGGATTTTTAATGCTTTAAATAATTCAATGTGAATTATATAGTGTGTGTGTACACACACACACACACACACACACACACACACACACACACACACACACACACACACACACACACACACACAAAAAAACACACACACACACACACACACACTATATATAGTATATATACGATATCTCACTACCGAATTTCCTCTTAAGGACATATTCTTGAGGTAATTTTGAGATGAAAATTTTAATACAAAAATGTCGAGGCTACAATAATTTTTTGAATTGTAAGCTTTAAATGCTTATAAGTAAAAAACCATTTTACTTTTAGAGCTTCTATTATTATTTCTGGATTCTTTTGAACATTCTAAGACAAAAATCTTAATACAAAAATATCGAGGCTATAATAGTTTTCGAATTACACATTATCTTTAACCAATTATAATTCAAAAACTAGCCTCCCTGAGTAGTTGTGAAATATTGTGTGTGCATACACACACACGCACGCACGCACACATATAACATATTTGTAGTTATTCGAACTGCGCGTCGAATTGATTTTCTGAATTACAAACGAAATCAAACTACTGTATCACAAATTAAATTAAATTGACAAGCAATTTTTAATAATTCGATGCTCAAAAAACTGTAAATAAAATTGCGAACCTACTAAAGCCTCGGTAGTCTAAAGACTTAGGACGCTCATACAGAATACAAGAAATCCGGGTTCGAGGTAATATTTTTCGCAATTGTTGAAGTACTCGTAATGTTTTTCAGCACATTAACATCTTTCTAATATGATGCCTGATTGAGCATTAAATTATTAAAAATTGCTTGTCAATTTAATTTAATTTGTGATATTATTACAGGAATTTAATTGCGTTTATAAGTCCCGAAAATCAATTCGGCGCACAGTTTGAATGACTACAAATATAGTATATACATCTACCAAGTACATACGAAGTCTGTTCAAAAAGTATCGTGAATTTTGTGTTTTTTCAAAAATTATTTATTTATTCATGAATATCTATTTTGTCCCCTTCAAAGTAATCCCCATCAGATTATACACTTGTGCCAACGTTTTTTCCAATCCTCGAAGCACTTCAAAAAATTATTTTTTGTGATCTTGTTCAGCTCCTCCTTCGATGCCGTCTTTATGGCTTTATGGCTCGTGCGGCAGCTTCCATTGGGATGATTGAGCTTTGGTTTCCACGTCATAACCATAAACCCATGATTCGTCATCAGTTATGACCCTCTGGAGCAAATTTGGGTCGTCGCGGACAGAGTCCAACAGCTCCTTAGCAATGTTAATGCGATGCTGTTTTCGGTCGAAATTGAGCAATTTGGTACGAATTTCGCGGCGACCCGTCTCATGCCCAAATCATTGGTAAAAATCGAATGGCACGAGCCAATCGATATGTTTAGGTCCTCAGCAACCTCTCTAACGGTGATTCGACGATTGGCCAATACTATTTTCTTCACTTCATCAATGTTTTCGTCTGTTGTTGACGTGCTCGGGCGTCCGGCACGCTCT
>NW_017305652.1:74381-82994 GCF_001594115.1 Trachymyrmex septentrionalis
TATATATATATATACGTATATATTTTACATTGAATTATTTAAAGCATTAAAGATTCAGCTTCGACCAGTATAAGTATTTAATTTCTATTCTCTTTCGTTATTGGTTGTGTTCTCACATGTACGGTTTAAAATATAAAATTCTGATTGTGTGTATTTAAATTAATAATATTATACTCTATAAAATAATATAACGATCTTTCCAGCATTTATGCAAAACAAGATTGCGAGTTAATATAAGCGCGAGCGTGGCATGGTAGACAGCGCATTAGTCTATCATGCCAGAGGTTCCGGATTTGATCCTGATAGAAACCAAAATATTTACGCTCGTATTTTCCTCCCGGAAAAGATCGACAATCTTCCAAGAATATATCCTTGCCCACAGAAATGTCAGAAATACCTCTCGGAAAATTCTCCTATTCGGAAATAACATAAAAATTGTAGATTCCATATGCCTGTGACATTGAATAATCAGTGTTCGTACCACGGGCATATGAAAGAGATAAACACAAGCCAGAGATCTAGCGCAAGAAGAAGAAAAAGAAAAAGAAGCCGAAGAAGACTGCAAGTTACATCTTAATAAATAGTTTTAAATATGTAATTTTAAAACCTCTTGAATTTTATCCAAAACCAAAACCTAATCAAAATTTCAATTTTTAGCTAAATCGATCGGAATCTAATTATATCTCTTAGCATAATAAGCTCAAGAAGTATTGCGAATTGATTCTTCCTGCTTACTTTTCCTTATCGTCTCCTAATTAATATATTCTTTAATTCCTTTAGTGCCCGCTAATATTTCCTATATTATACTTTGAAACATACGTCACATTCACTGTTTACAAATTTTTATTATTATTATTATTATTATTATTATTATTATGTTAGAAACTTAAAAATAACACTTCAAATAGAACACGTATGTTAATAAAGTTTGCATACTGAAAAAAATATAAAATAATATTATTTTTAACATAATAAATGGAGTTTCTAACATCATAATAAAAATTATAACTATAATTACAAATTACTATAATAAAAATTTGTAAACAGTGAATATGAGGCAATATGTTTCAAAGTCCTACAGCCCTATAGTGCCTTGTATGAATTATGGTTAATATCATCTCTGAGTTCGAGCATTTAATGTCTCCGCGTGATCTCAATGCTATGAAACACAGTGTGGGGATGACGATAGGCAAAATCAGTCGGGATGTGCAACTCGGCTGCAGGCTTGCCTTATAAGTAATATATTTGTTACATGTTTTAGATATTTTTCTATATTCATTGTGTTTTGGATTCATAAATATTTATTTAATTAAATATTATTCATAAATTTGAACGTTTACTAACAAAATAAGCTATTAAAGTTGTTAAATGCGATTTTGATGACTTGGAGTGATAAAGCAATCAACAAATATTGCCAAACGTTTCAACTCTTATTGTGGTCATCTTTAGTAGATATATTTAATAAAAAATAATAGAGAAAAGACCCCTATTATGAGATGCCGAGTTCATTTTAGGTAAATGCTAAAAGTCTATGGGCAGAATTTAAAAAAATAATAGATCATTTTGAAAGAAATTTAATAAGTTTTAAGATAATGTTATATAAAATTTAATTCAAATTCTATTTAAAAAAATGAGCAAAAAAAATTGCAAAGTCAAAAAATTATACTCCTAATATAAGATGCCCCAAGAAATCGATAATAAAAATGCAAAATACATCGGTATTGAAATTAAAAAATTTTATTTAATGTTTTTAAAATACAGACAAACATAGCCAGTATATGCGTAAAATGAGCATGCGATGAATTGTATCCAGGATTCGTCTTTAGATAAGTGGAACCAAGCAGAAACAGATACTCGATATTCATTCCGGTTGTCCTTTTTATTATTGTATAATAACGCATACTTTAGCAATGATTTTCATTATAAGAACATAGGTATTTCATATTAGAAATGTCTTGGATATCTCATATTACGATTTTGCGATTATCAAATCTAACTTCTGTAATTAAGCAATTCAACATATCCTGTATTTTTTTATTAGTATGATCTTATTCTATCACTATTGCCAAATATTTTTTACTTATTAAATAATAAAAAAGGTTAGGCTTATCTCAATAAAACTTCAAGACATCCAAATCCTAAATTTTTTTACAACTATAGGCATGATCTATAATAATAATAAATTTTCCACTGAATAGTTTTCAATCCAAGAGCAATAAATTTTTGATGGAACCAAAATAATAGCGTTTATTAGTTTAGCAAAAATGCTGCTATTTCATATTAGGTGTCTATCTCATAATAGGGGGCTTTCCTCTATGTACAACATGGGCTGATACAGTCTCTTGTAGTATAACCGAGTGGACGTTGTTACTCTTTATGCGTGACTTGCAGATAATGATGCATTATATTTCTGGTTTAACACGCGTTATCCCAATAATTTTGGATAAAAATTCTTTTTTTTTTTCATTAAAACTTATTATGGTTTATATATGTGCAATGGGCTTATTAAATGATTTCATAAAATTGACTAAAACAAATATAACATTACACTCGGGATAATATTTCTAAATAATTGTATAAAATGTAAATTAATACCAAAACATGTAAAAACATGTAACGTAAAGAAACATATTAATCTATACAAAAAACTTCGAAAAAAGACCTTGACAGAATTAATTTAAATTACATAATATAATAATTAAAACGAATTCTCTATATTTAAAATAACAAGAAGTTGTTGAGTGACTTATCCTGGGTTGACAACTTAACGTTTTTGATTGGATTTCGAAAAATTTTAATTGTAACATTGCTGAGGATAACTCCAAAAGGAGTTGAAACGTTCAAGATTACAAAATAAAAAAGACATCAATTTTTAGTCAGTAATTTTTTCGAATCAATAATTGTGCGCAATCTCTCCCGCGCTAAACTTTCATTAACCTTAAAATTTACTTATTATTGTTATTTTAAATTTACACACTTAACACAACAAGGATCTTCAAACTCAAAGAAGATTTAGCACGACATAGATATTACCAAATTAGTTTATTATCCACATAATATTATGGTAGTGCAGCCAAAATATCTTTGAGTTTGTTGAACTAGAAATACGACACACATATCGTAAGTTTGTACGTCCTCTTTACACGTGCAAAGAGGAACAAAGTTCACTTGGTTATACAAGACTGTATCAGCCATGTTGTATATATAATTTTTTCATTAAATATATCCGTTGAAGATGGCCACAGTAAGGGTCAAAATGTTTGGCAAGAAAATTTGTTGAATGCTTCATCAATCCCAGTCACAAAAATCACATTTAACAACTAGCGCGATTCTAATAGCTCATTTTGTTAGTACATGTTTAAATTTATGTTCCAGAGCCTATCTACATTGTTTTTTAATTGTTAAATATTATTCATATTTCATGTAATTTAACATATAAATCTTTATCATTACACGATTAATTAATACGATATATACAAATTAAAGATAAGCAAATGTAAAATCAACAAATGCTAATCATTATTAGGAATTGTAAAATAGTCTCCTACCTACATTTTTTATTTATGATATAATATCTTATGGGTATAAAGAGGATATTTCATGATATTACAAAATTTGAATATCACGTTTTCTCTAACTTAAAAATAAATAGGGTTCGAGAAAATAGGCGCTGTTCGAGTGTGCAAATTGTTCAAAGAAATCTCTCAATATAAAGTTAAATTTATTGAAGAGACGACAGAACAAAGAAAAATCGTTAAACAGTAATAAATTTCATATGTTTTGCTTAGTCTTCTAATTTTCTTCAGTGATAATAATATAACATTACATACTTAAACTACCTAAAAAAGAAGGGAAAATGTGAAATTTATTTATTGCAGTCTCCAGGGAAGCCAAATTAAGTTCTCTGTCAAAAATATATTTTCCCATGTCAGTTACAAGGCTGGATAGAATTCACAATTTTCGATGCCTTTAAAAATAAAATAAAATAAATATTTTCTTATGGAAAAAAAATGGATCCTTGTAACTAGTCTTGTAAAACAGCTTTGTAACTGGCATGGGAAAATGTATTCTTGACAGAGAACTTAATCTAGCTTCCCTAGAGTCTGCAATAAATGAATTTCACATCTTCCAATCTTTTTTATACATTATGCAGTTTAAGTACCCTTAAGTACGCACCCAACTTTACCAACGTTATTACGCATCCGGTGCCCATCTCTCATCTTCTATAAAAAAGAGAAATATAAAGTGTGTTAAATAATCGTCGTTCATCTTTGAATCAAAAAGGTCTTTGATTTAAATCAGTCATTAGAAAACAGTCTTGAATGATCTGAGTAATCAGTTACCAGTTAAATTTCGGATCAAGTCTGCATGTCCTCTTGAAAGGAACAAACCTGAAGTTGGAATCAATTAATGATACTTGTTAGAAAAGTTAAAAATTCATTAAAGGTAATTTTTAAATACTGTTGATTGGTTAATTTGTCTTTTAATCTTTGTCAATATCATCTAACTATTATTTATCAATCAAGTATTTTAACCCCAAGCTGAACTTATAAATTTAGAAACCTGTCACTGACAAAGAATGTAGCAACGGTTCTGTGATATTTAATTGTCGCTGACGAATGCGATAATCAAATATATTTTCAAGTGATAAGTGTTTGTTTGGGAAATTATTAAACTAGTTTTAAATGCCTAAAAGAGCCGGATGAAGAGTCCAGGTTAAAAAGGAATATCACTGTGACGGATTCAAAAAAAATTTTTTTTTACATTTTTGTAACGCTTGAAATCTTAAAATATGTTCCTAAAATATTATGTTAAAATTCGCAACGGAATTATAGTAAATATATGATGGAATAGCGCGTATATATTAGATGCCACACAGTGGGCGGAAAAGCTCTTTTTGTGGACAAAATTCGGATTGTGGACAACGCTCTAATTTTATTTTAACCAATTTTAAAGTTTTTTTATTTGTTCGAAATTGATTGAGCTATAAGTGTGTTGTACATAAATTTTGATTACGGTCCGAATTAAAAATAGCCGATCCAATAAAATGAGCAAAAAATACAGCAAATGATATTTATATGATAGCGAATGAATCGTAATAAATCGTGCATATATTTATACAAAAATATTATGTATTTGCGTATGTTTTACACAAAAATAATTAATCTGCAATTTGAATAAAAAATGGCGAATGTAAGATATGGAAATGTAAGAAAAAAAATTTAATAAATGATAGAATTTGCATGAAAATATGTTCAAAAATAAGGGAAATCTTTTTATATTATTAGAGGAAAGTTTCCTATTATGAAATAGGCGCCTAATATGAGATAGCGGTGTTTCTGCCAAACTAATAAACACTATCTATTGATTCTACCATGAATTTATTGCACTTGGATTGAAAACTGTTTAGTAGAAAATTCATTATTAGAGCATGCCTGTAAAACAAGATTTTAGAATTTGGATGTCTTCAAATTTCATTAAGATAAGCCTTTAAACCTTGTTTATTATTTAATAATTAAATATTTGGCAATAAATTCTTCATGTAGTGATAGAATAAGATTGTACTAATAGAAAAATACGGGATATGTTGAATTGTTTAATTACAGAACATTGATTTGATGATCATAAGGCGTGGAAATTGTAATATGAGATACCTAAGGTATTTGTAATATGAAATAACCCATGCTTCTATGTTATAATGAAAATGCTAAAGTATAAATGTTATTGTACAATAATAAAAAAGACAATCGGAATAAATGTCGAGTGCGATGGTTGATTCCAATTACCTGAAGATGAGTTCTGGGTATAATTTATCGCATGCTTATTTTTCGCGCACACTAGCTGTGTTTGTATTTTAAAAACATTAAATAAAGTTTTCAATTGTAATACTGATATATTTTGCGTTTTACTATCGATTTCTCGAGGCATCTCATATTAGGAGCACAATTTTTTGACTTTACGACTTGATCACTTTTTATACTTCTTTAATTTTCCAAAAAAAAAAAAAAAAAAAAAATGGAATTTAAATTAAATTTTATATAACATTATCTTAAAGCTTATTAAATTCTCTTCAAAATGATCTATTATTTTCTTAAATTTTTTTTTGTACATTCATTTTCCCATGCTAAAATATTTATTTAATTTTGTTATTAAAAGCACCAATTTTGTGATTTCCATCCAGCCTTGTAACTGGCATATATTCTAAGAATGTATTCTTAACAGAGAACTTAGTTTGGCTTCCCTGGAGACTGCAAAGAATAGATTTCCAATTTTATATGCGTAGACAACGAGCAATATTAATTATGTAACTTTTTTGCGTAAATTTTTCGTTAAAGAAGGTTAAAAAACTAATCGAAACGTACGAATTTAATATTGTTTTTACGATTATGTTTGTTCTACGGTCTCTTCAATAAATTTAATTTGAACATTGAGAGATATTCTTGAACAATTTGCGCACCTTGAACAGCACTTGTTCCCTCAAACCCTTTTATCTCTGTTATTACTTAATAATAGTAATAATAAATCTATTCAAAATTATAAATTATCCAAAAGTGAACATGAAATTAATTATCCAAATTATGAAATGATTAAGAAAAATGATCCTCGATATCTTAAATATAATTTGGATAAATAGCGTAACCTTGGGTAAAGTACTTAAATTGACCCAAAAACGGACATTCATTTTTAAATAAATAGCCATGATGATTCGTAACAATATCAATATTTTAAATTTGTATATGTAATATGATCTTAAATATTACACATCACAATTTTTTACAAATCTTAGAAAAGAAAAGAATAATTCTTAATTTAATTTAAATTTAATGTTTAGCAAACAGATTCAAAGTTATAAGAATACATGATTAAGAATTAGGAATTGTAATTAATGCCAATTTTTTGACCTTTTTGATTAAGAAAATATTAGCTAATAATTCTAAAAAAATAATGTAAAATTGGATAACATACTTATATATGTATGCGTGTGTGTAAACACTAAACAAATCGAATACATAGTTTATATGTATTATTGATTCAAAGACTTCAATATTACATTAATTTATCTATCATTATTATTATAAATTGTGTTTCTACATTAAATATAAAGCAAGCCAATAAATATTTACAAAGTAAAAGAACGTAAATTTTGAGCCTTGATTGAATATTACATTTTTACGCTAAATCGAGACAGACAACGTGCGAAATGTTGCGAGTTTTAATATTCGTTAGCAAGGTTTCCATGTTGGTTAGTACTTCTCTGTCACGGCGTAGCAGTGAGCGGCCTTGACTCTGGCTTTCTTGGTGAATGTCTATACAAGTGAACACACACAGTTACTCGTGTCCTCCTTGTTCTCTTGTCTTACCTAACAAATAGCGAGTGTTTCCCTCTCTATTTCTCCCACCGCACTGCGCTGTTTTCAGCTCAGAGACGAAAGCTAAAACGGGCCAGTGAGCACTGCTTCGTTTCCTTCTAGACTGTAGTTAAGCGAGCGTGTGAAAAGAGGAAGTGAAAAAACATAGACGTGATCTCGTACAAGCGAAAGAAAAAATTAGATTTGCGTGCAGGAATCCTTAAAAAATATATATTCACAAATATATATTTTCTAACAGGATGTTCATTTAAATTTTAAAAAGATATTTCTAAAAGCTTCATTTTCCATAAACATGTACTCATATAAATTTCTGAAAAAAATGTGAATATTTTTATGCAAATTAAAAATAAATTATATATTTTTATTATATTTTCTTCTTAAGAAATTCTTTTATAAATACATAATCACGAAAAAAAAGATAAAGAACTATTCTCTTTAAATTACATATAAATTGAAAACAATTTTTTTAAATAAGTATTTCATAGCTTATAAAATTTATATTCCTTTACTTTTAAAAAAAAAGTAATAAAATAAATTTCTCTATAATAATAAATAAAATATCATAAAGATAACCTGAGGAGTCATATGACTTTAAATATTTCGGAAGATAAAAATTCACTCATTTAAAACCATATAAAAAAACCGGTATAAATTACTTTCTCATAATTTTTATAAGTATTCTAAAAAATCTTTAAAAATTACAAAATTTACGTTATAAAAAACATCAAAACATTATTTTTAAAAACAGTGAGTACGATGACTCAAGCACAGCATATCCGATCAATCTAAAGTTTTAAAATACCCATTTTTAATAGTATTCTACTTGCGGTTCATGGAAGTTTTTCTATTTTTCATTTTTTCTTAATATATAACAAAAAAGATCAAAATGTTTTTAATTTCTTAGAAAGAAATTTTCCACACAATTTCCATTTTAGATGTTTTCGACTTCTTAAAAAATAAAATTTTGGAAAATCTCTACGTAAGCATTAAAAATGTTAAATGTAGTTTAAAAAATACCTACTTGTTAATTATTAATTACTGTAGCTAAAATATTAGCCAATATACGGGCTTTATACGGATCACAATAATTATATTATTTAAGACGTCACTATTATTTATTATTTCAATACTTCTATTGCAATTTTAAATCATAATTTTATTATTGAATATATGTTTTTTTTAACAAAAAATACACTATTTATCTAACTTATTAAAATATAAATAGTAAAAATATCCTATTTTT
>NW_017305652.1:83134-97926 GCF_001594115.1 Trachymyrmex septentrionalis
TCAAATTAAATCCATTAGTTTATTTATTTAATAACAATATGTAGACATATAATTATAGTTTAGAGAATTTAAATTTAAATTTTTTATAATTAGAGTCTATATATGAAAAGAATGGTATTCTGCCTGAAATATTTCAAAATTTATCTAGATACAGATTTCAAAATAATTTTGTTTCAACCATAAAAAAATTATGCAGAACACTCGAACTAATACTTAAAATGTTAAAACTTTGTGCACTATTGTCATCAATGTTTAATTGTTCTACATAATCAGTTTGATAATCCAATAAAATTATTTCCAGATTTGTAAAGTTAGCATAGCGTTTTATTAACTTTTAAAAGCAATATTCGATAATACAATAATTAAGCGAAATCCAGCCAATAAAATTATTACTGACCTTAAACAATTGTTGTAATAACAATTGTTGTATAAACAAAGATATGAAAGAATCATGACTATGTTTCTAGCACTATTTATTGTTTTCTCAATTCAAACGCTACTTCGAGAGCTTATAAGCTACCTAAAATTAAGCCTATCTTTTCTGTTTGATTCTTGTCTTCTGTAAGTCATTTACATAATCTCTGTTTCTACATAAAATCATCATTTCTATTTTATTTATTTCAGATAGTTTTGTTTTGATTTTATCAAAATAATTTTGATATTATGACAAAAATTTTTAATGCAAGACCAGACAATTTCTAACTAATCTCATTAGACGTCGTTTAGACAATTATTTATCAACATATAGATTTAGCCATTTCTAAAATCAACAACACGTGAATTTTCATTGAAAAAAACACTAGCTTTCCGAAGTCGAAATTTATGAAAGCGGCACTGAAAGAAAAATTGATAGCTGCAACAATTTAGATAGTAAAATATAGCATAGCATTTTTATATGGCTGCAGCAATCAGTTTTTGGTTGTAGCAGCAAATTTTTAGTTGTGTTAACCTATCCGCAATGTCAATATATGATTTCGATACAACCAAAAACCGGTTGCTGCAGCCATATAAAAATGCTATGCCATATTTTACTATCTACATTATTACAACAACCAATCTTTTTTTTCAGTAGGTCAATTTAATTTTAAACTTCACCTTTTTCTTTTTCAATAAATAAAATTTATAAACAATAATTTTGGTATCTCTATGGGTTCCCTATTTTCTTCGATCGTAGCAGACATCATGTCATAAGATTCAAAAACCATAATTTTTAACAAAATTTTATTTTTCCCATTCTTTATCTTCAGATACGTACTCATTATGATGCTCTTTTATATACTACCTATTCTTATTACCCGAGACTAAAACTTATCTTAGAAGTTGAGAGAAGAAAGGTTAAAATTTTTTACTAGAAATTACTACACCTATAACGGTCGAAGTTGAATCTTTAATACTTAAATAATTTAATGTGAATTATTATACACACACACGCACGCACGCACGCACGCACAAAACGCCAAAGAAAAAAAAATTTTTTTTAATCAGCCATTTAGCTAAAAAATTTCCATTTCAAAGCTTCCATGCCAAAGGAACACCTCTAAATTTTTATTTAAAAATATTAAGATTTAGAGGCCGCTAGTAAACAATTTTTAAATCAAAGTTTCGATTTTCCTTAATACAAATATTTAATTTAATGCAAAAATGGCTTAGTCCGGATTTCGAATGTGGTACTAATATTTTTTTAATCGCTGACTATGATGCAATAATTCATTTAACCCTATGAAATACGCCTTAAAAAATATAACCCGATTAATATGAATAAATGACCAATTTTCGAGTTCAAGATCGATTTTAGTAAGGTCGCAAGCGTTCAAATTGTATCATTTTTTTCATATTAATTGGGCTCTCTCTCTCTCTCTCTCTCTCTCTCTCTCTCTCTCTCTCTCTCTCTCTCTCTCTCTCTCTCTCTCTCTCTCTCTCTCTCTCTCTCTCTCTCTCTCTCTCTCTCTCTCTCTGTGTGTGTGTGTGTGTGCGCGCGCGCGCGCGCGGGTGTACATACAGGCCTGAGAGTGGCCAGAGTTGTCAAAAATAGTTAGAAAAGCGAGTTTTATTCTCGAAATAGTGAAAAATAGTGAAAAAAAATAGTCGGTAAAAAAAAGGTGAACATTTTTAAGATTAAAAAATAAGTGTTTCTTAAGGAGATTCTTTTGAATAATTTTTTCAATATATCTTCTCAAAAAATTAATTTTTTTTAAATAAAACCAATAAAGTGTGTATCAGGATATATGAAAGCTGCTCTTGTACAAAATTATACTTGACATACATCGATTGTTAAGCCATTATGAAAGAAAAATTTTTATTCCCTATCCTTACTATTGCAATAGCGGCAATAATACAAATTTTTTATTATAATTTTTTCCTATTTCTCTAATCTACGAAAAATTATAAAGAACAGTGATGTTCTGGTACTAAAAATTGGTAATAAAAAAATACCGGAAAACATTCCCGATATTTTTACAGATTTATAAAATAAAAATTCTAATTTAAAAAAAAAAATAGAAGTTTATAACTGTCAAATATAAAAAGTGTAAATAATAAAGTTACACTTCTGCGCAAAAACTTGAGGAAATTTCATATTTTCAATTTTTTTTCATTGATGCTTATTTATTAAAAATCTAAAATAATTTGGAAAGGTTCTGATAGCACACATCACTAATTGGCCAATTTGAAATATTTTCATTCACAAAACAGTGAAAAGACTAAGCACCGACCGATGTGAATGAATATGTACTATTACACTGTACGCTAACGGATCCTTCCAATAATTTGAAGTGAATAATGTTAAAAAAATATTCACAAAAAAAACAAAGTTAATTACTTGATTTTAAACATTGACAATTATAAACTTAGTAAATTAAAAAAAATATTTCTTGATGACTGAAACATTACTAACATTTTAATAATTATTCATGGATCAGAAAAAAAGAAAAAAATTATGATAAAATAATTTGATTATCGCAATAGTAAAGATGAGAGGTAAAAACTTTTCTTTCATAGAAGTCTAACAATCGACGTATGTACGTCAAATCTAAATTGATACAGGGACTATTTTCATGTACATCTGCTATATTCTTTTTTATTTTCATCTTTAATTTTAGTGTTGATATTAACACTACTGTCCATAAATTCAGAAATATTTGCAATTTTCTTACAATTCATAGAAATTTAAATATCTCGGTGAAAACAAAATTGTAAACAAGTTTCCAAAAATATTATACATATAAAAGACAAAAAAGAGAGCTTTAAAGTTCCTGAGTACTCACTCGAGTCATATTGAATCGTGACGTCATAAATGAGAAATGTGTCGTAAGCGACATGTTGATTTTCTTGCACGCCATTGAAAAGAATTTGGATAAAATGAAATAATGAAATCGCTTTAACTTGTAAAAATGAACGAAAGCTATCCTTATCTTCCTTGGCAGTCAGTAAATAATCGTAAAAGGCACGGAAAGTGCGTTTACTAATTTTTACTCAATGCATACATAGCCTTTTTCGGCTCTTTACTAACCATCAAGGGAGATAAAGAGAGTCTTCGTTCATTTTTACAAATGTTTTAAAGCGATCTCATCATTTTGTTTCATCCAAATTCTCTTTATTTACAAATGGTATGCAAGAAAAATCAACGTGTCATTTCTTGTTTATAACGTCATAATTCAATATGGCCGAAGTGATTACTCAGGACACTTAAATTTTTTCTTCGATCATTAACAATTTTTATAAAATTATTGTTCAAAACAGTTTTTATAAAAATTTGGAAAAATTATGTGAATCAATCATATTATAATAAACATTTTCCACTTTTTATGTTTTTCTTTAAACTTTTAGTGTCGAAGTTAAAAATCATTTTAGAAAAAGTTTTTATCAAAAAAATTTTAAAGAATAAAAAATACAATATCTATGCAAAAAATCACATCAATTTTTTTCATTTTAAAACTTAGAAAGGCTACCTTAGAATACTTATTAAATTTTATCCAACAAAGTTTCATCCAGGTACAACCCAGTACTTCAACAAATAACAAAAAATATTGAAATCAATTTTATATAATTCAGAAAAAATATGTCGCAGATACAAAATTCAAACGCTCTATGTTTTGTCTTTACATTGCATTTTTTAAAATTTCTCTATAATTTTTTTTCACTGAGATATTTAAGTTTTTGTAAAATGCGAGATAATTGCAAGCGTTCCTAAATTTATGAATAGTAATGTACACCTACACAAAAAAAAAATGAGAAAAATGAATTTACTGTAGAAAAGTGAGAAAAAGTGAGATGTTTCTAAAAAAAATGAGAAAGGGTAAGAAAAATCGCTCCCGTCTGTATACAGGATGTCTGAAATTTAAATGTCAAAACTTCGGAAGCGTGTAGGGAATCGATAAACTAAAAAAGAAGGTCCTGTAGAAAAATGCTCGTTTTTGCTTCGTTTTTGCTAAGGCCATTATATGTAAAAGTTTTAGTCATAATTATAATAAAAAGCGATAAATCTATTGGCTATGAGGCAAGTGATAAGTCACACTGTCTTCCAGTTGGTCGGTCATAAAGATAAGACGTTAATCGCAATCTTTCGGCGAGACGAAAATTTGCGACTATCATGGCTTTGAGGTTATGATGTTTCGCTCGTGTACTTTTGCGCAGAGGACGCGACAATGCTTGACTCCAACGCAATATCAATTATGACTAGAATAATCTTCACTAATTTGCCACAGTAAAAATTCGCATAAATAGAATCAAATCATCATAAACTGAATCAAATCATCAAATGACTCTGTGATGAAACTGACAAAATCACTAAATCTTAACAAAAAAAATTAATTAAAATAGTATTTAGTTTTGTAAATTAAACGTTTGCAAAATCCATTGTTCGTCGTGAATGTTGATTTTTCCGTGCTTCATGAGCTGCTCAATTTTTGTTTTGAATGAATGTTTCAAGTATGACTTAAGATCGACATATTCTTCGATGGAATTCAGTAAAAGATCTATTTTACATGATGACAATACGAGTCTTCTCGAAATTCCTTGTATAACAAATATAAGATTATTCAAAAGCTTTAGATGATCATTTCTCGCTTTGGAATGCCTTGTTTACGTCTTGTATCTCAGACAAAATTGGTTTCAGAAATAATAAGTATAACATATTTGCATTTTAATCGCAATACATGTTGTATAGAATCTCTGCACTATAGCATTTCTCCGAAAGTCTCGTCATATTAAAATGAGGTTTTAACTTGAGCCATTGGTTCAATACTCTATTTACAGCTGCCTTTATAGATAGTCATCTTATGTCAGAAAGTTGTGATATTTGTAAAGGGCATTCACCAGTTAATCGTCTCGTAAAGCGAGTGTGTCTTATTTGACAAATAGCGGATTTTGAATACTAATTATAGGTTTCATGAATTAAAATCTCGAGATTTCGAGGAAGAGTATTGGTCAAGGCACGTGACACAGCGAGTTGTAACGAATGACAGACACCTAATCAAAATCAGCAATGGAACTTCTGATTTCAATTTTGTATAAACACCGTTGTTTATTCTGATCATAATTGAAGCATTGTCTGTTCCAACAGCTATCAAGTTTTGTAAATCTAATTTCTCATCTCCTTGAGAGTTTTCTATAGAGCGTTAACGATACCATCGGCATTACGCGTTTCCAGTTTGGTCAGTGCTAAAAAACTCAAGATAGTTTTTCCATGTTTGTTGTTATGGTATATTATAACGATACCCAGCAGTTTGTTCACAGACACGTCGTTCGATTTCTCCAATAAAAGACTATATTTACCGTTTCCGATATCTTTGAGCAACTCGTTGTTAAAGTATATTTTTTTATTATTTTACTGCATTTTGTTCTATGCATTATGTGTTGCTTTACTATTCTTGAAAGTATAATTGCACATTTCACCCAAATGATCACAAGAAGCGATTACACTCTGAGCATGCAGAGAAAAAGTGCCATCGAGCTTTCGATGGCTGGCAGACTCAGGTCCTATTCGCAAAGAGACAATTGTTGTTGTCATTGTGAAAAAAATAATTTTGCTGATTCTATATATTTATTTGTTTTGCGGTGATTTATTAGGTCTGCATATCTTGCTACCAAGTAGCATTTGCAATACTTGCAATACGCCTTTGTATCATAGCCCGTTACCTGCTTTTTCAATAAATTTTGTATTATATCAAACTATATACAAGAAGACCATGTATGTAACATAACATAACAATATTTTCTCCGAAGACTTTGTCGAATTACCTAGAGCATAAAGATATTATTTTCAGCCTGACCGGGTTTGCGTCAACCGGAGTTGGAAAATGTTTTACTATTGATTGACGTTACATGCCCTATCAATAAGAGAGCACGTCATTAATTCAACCCGGATTAATGCAAACCTGCTCGGTACTATATATATTTACCTGAACAATCCATTCTTTTAAGTATTTGTCTTTAAGTATCTGCGAACCAGACTTTTCTGAATTTTTGAATGTATTTAATATTTTTTCAATCTTTACCCATGGTATTATGAAAAGAAATATCAAAGTATTTGGAATTGAGGAAGTAATATTTCCTCAATTAGTAAAAAGGCAGAATCGAAATGAAACACGCAGATTTATCCGTTGTCATAATCAATTTAGCAGTTTTTCCGCTAGATTCATTGTGATTGACGAGATCAACGCATTTTACTGTTAAACGCATTTGCGGAATTTGCAGTAAGCCTTCATATTACTGCCTGATATCTATATTTTACTAAATATTGTGAAGCTGTATAAAAAAATCTACATGTAGCAATAATATTGTCTCGAAGGTAAATCAAAAGGAAGAAGATTTAAAAAAATATACTTACTTGAGCAATCCAATTTTTAAAGCGTTTAATTGTTTGCAAGCTAGGTTATTCTGAATTTTGGAATATCAATTATTGTTTGATTGTTTGCCTCGATCCAATTGTTGAACTTGATCCGAGTATTAAACGGAGAAATGAGTAGCGAATGAGGGGCCTTCCGGTTCCGAGTAATATAGAATGAGCTTTATGTCGGCACAGGACAAAGAGGATTTACCCAGTCGACTCTGTGTAATAATATATAATCCAACGTATAATCCAAAAACGAGGTATCGTCTATTGATAGATAGTAATAAAACTTATCGCGTTTTTAATTAGCAGAACTGGTGGACATTAAAGCTGTTGTACTATTTTAATCAAACTATAAAAGTGAAATATCTTAATTGATTAAATGCCCAATATGTATTTTAAAATAGCACAATAAAATACATTGAATATTTCGCGGTTTAATTCGTTTCTATATTTTTATTAAACGTACATCTTTTTTTATATCGATTTGTGTACAACGCTTTAATGTTACGCACTGAGTGCGTACTAGTTCAATGAAAAACGCTATGAAGCAGTAAGACTTATGGTATTACAATATTACTTCTACAATAAGCCATTAGTTATAAATTAGAAATCAGAAGCTAAAAATTGACGATTGATTGGTCAATTTTTAGCTTCTGATTTCTAATGACTTATTGTAGAAGGCCTATTAAGGCCGCGACATAGACTTTTGCATAAAGCATAACACATAACGCATAACGCATAAGAGAATCAATTAATCTAAATTCTTCCTTTTCTTCCACTTCACGAAAAAGAAGAACTTTGATTGATTGATTCTTTTATGCACTATGTATAACGCATAACGCATAGTGCATAAGTGAATCAACTAATCAGAATCTTTCCTTTCCTCCCATTTCATGGAAAAGAAGAACTTCAATTGGTTGATTCCCTTATGTATTATGCATTATGCGTTATGCAAGAATCTGTGCTGCGACCATTACGTTTTAAGTTTTTTTATATGTCATGGCCTTTATTCGTAAGACAAATTTCAATCGGTTGAAAAGAAAAAAAAGTCTGCAAATTTCAAGACTGGTGATTGTTCAGTGGAAAAGTCGCTGGTCAGTGGTTTTTAATGGAAAAGCCATCTAGTGGGATTTCGACAATCCGAGTTGGCAACGCTGTTTAAGCTCCTCTTTAGCTCCCCAGTCAAATAACAGATTATACCAAAGACGGTTATGTATATTACATTTTAAGAATTTTAGGTTGCAAAGTAAGTTTATGCATTTTTTTATTTTTGTTGTTGTACTCATTTTTTTCATTGTGCAATAGTTTTGTGTGCACATTTGGCTTTATTATTCTATAAGCAACTTTCTTCTGTTGTATTATTTTATCATATTATTTTGGAGATTATCATGGAAAAAGTTAGGTAATCTACAATGAATCATTTTGACGTAGTGAACAATAAACTATGGTATATTGTATGTATATAATATTTTTTACGATAACCTTCAAAATAATAATTTATTGTAATAATTATTTAGTATACGACCCCTCCTCTAAAAATCTCAATAAAAATATATTCATTTTTACGCGTTTTCACTCAAAACAAAAGAAAAACGTGGTAATCGGCCTCGTAAACCCTCACCACCTTATAATTATCTATTTTATAAATAAACCTTTTAAAATATAGCAAAACTAAAATAATCCCAATAGTTCACAGTATAAAACATGTAGTTCATTATTAAAAAATAACATGGTTCATTATATACACATTCTTTGTACACAATGAACCACTTCCCATTTTTTTTAAATAATCGAAATGGCTAAACTTAATAAAAAATAATTTAAGAGTTATTGTTTATATAGTATGTAGCCAACTAAATTTATAAACTATATGCTAAAACTCAGGTCTTCAATTCAATAATTGAGAGATATAAGCCTCTGAAATTTACATTTGGTTCATTGTTGGACCACTTACTCTACACACACGCACGCACACATATACATATTTGTAAATCTTCCTAGTAGTATATTCTTATAGTATTTCATGATCCAACTTGTGTTAAATGTAAACATACTATTAATTTTAAAATCTATCATCATTTAGAAACAACATGAGTTTTTTTTTGCAAAGCGTTTAAATGACCTATTTTATTATTTTTGGAAGGTCTCCCAAGCTTTTTTGGATAAATAAGCATTTTTTCATGAATGTGGACCGAACTTTCAAAATGACTGCATAAATTTTAAAGATGTCCATTCAGGGTCAATTTTTGGCCATTTTTAGCTTCCTTCTTCAAATCACTTAAATTGATCTTTCAACAAAACTCATTTCTTAATAATATATGTTTATTCAGCCGCGCATGCAGAATGTTCGCGTATTGTTTGTCCGATGCACGACATCGATTTGTAGTTTTTCTACATATTTATATGTCACAGTTATTATACATCCTGTTGAAATGTATCGTTTTGTAAACAAGCCTTATGAGCATTAACAAACGCGTAGAGATGTGCGCGGGCAGGGAGGCCACGCAGCTTGCGCTATCACGCGTAGGCTCGTTGCGTTATTCAATTATTGTAAAAATCTGTCCTGCCATAGAGACGTGCCGCTGCACATAAAGTTATTTTACATTTCGCCAAATAAACGAATCATTTGTGTAACTCTAACACATCCATTAACATTCAGTGTTCGTGGATCATCAAAGTAGCATTTCCCGTACAAATGTAAAGGTTCAGCACCGTTGGAATACAAGACTAGATGAATGATCGCTTAGGGAAATAAGAAAGTTAATTCTCAAATGAAGGGAAAGCATTTTTTTTCAATTATAATTTTGTCGTATGTGTTCCAAAATATATTAATCAATAATACTTATTTTAATAATAAAACTGAATTAATATGGGAAAAATATTTTACATCTCACAGACGTTGTAATTCAACAGACATTAGACGTTCTGCAACGTCTCTTCAACATTGAATCTACATTTCGCAATGTTGTTGCAATGTTCGCAATTCAACGTTTCTGAAATATTGATTCAACGTTAGTATGCTATATAGATTATCAGTACTAATAAATAAGGGAATAGAATTATTACCACGAATATTATAAAGTTTGTGTGCAGTAATTTGTGATATATTTAACGTTATTCCGTTTTATCTTCAACCAATGGCAAATGCAGTTTGAAAACATCTTTCACATGTGTTTCAAAAAGTGCCTATTATCTATGAAGATTTATAGAAATCTATAGAAATGTTGCAAGCAAAAAAATTATTATACATATATGATAAAGTCCAGTAAAAAAGAATGGATTAAAATTAATTAAAATTTTATCTATCCGAATGTATATGTTTAACAAAAACTTTCTTTCGGATTGAATTATAATAGATTAAATTGGATTTAATTGGATTCAACTAGATTTAATTTGATTGAAAAACTGCATTTCTTAATAACAATTTTAAATTGATAAGTATTCACGAGACACGGAAAAAAGCTGATATTTTTAGATTGAAAGGCATAGAAATGTGCTTCATATCCACAATTTAAATGTATAAACGAATAAAAATGCATTCGAATTGAAAACAATTCATTTTCACGTTCGCAAATGCATATTTCTAAAACTCTATCCATTTCGATCAATTTGAATCCATTTTCGTTTACTGAGCGGTAATTCGTTTATCACATTTTTTGTAAGGTTATATATTCTTAAGAAATCTATAATATTTAAAAGTATCCGAAATTTGGATATGAAGTAAGAACTGATCAATTTATTTAAATTTATTAGATATCACAGGAAGAAATTTAGACCCATAATTGAAAAACTTCAAGTAATTCAAGTTACAAAATTGTTTCGTTTGTAAATGTTGAGATTATAGAACGATATTCATAGTTCATTCTTATTTCAAAACCTTAAGTAATGTCTTAAGATGCTAATACAACCTTCTGATTGGCTCATATTTTAAGACTGTACTCAAATGTAAAAATCGACTATAAATAGGCCTACTTGTTAGATTATGTGCTTTAATTGCGCAAAAATTCAATTTTCAATATTACCGATTCAGAAGTATAACTTATATACATGATTTACGTATCGCATATTTAATTATGCAATTTTGCAATATTTGCAATTATGCAATATTTAATTTTGCAATTTTGAATGACTTAGGGGTGAATATGTCTGTTCGCTTCAAGAGGGAAGTGCTTTAAGGGTTGCAGCGCAAAAATTAAAACTGTGTACATATCACAGAGTATAAATCCTATATATTTTTCAAATTGATTGTTTTTAACGGGAGGGGGCTGACTGACTGCCTACTCAGCTCCTTCACAAAAAAATTTTGTTTAGCTAAACGGAATAAGCGCAAAAATTTTTTCTTGCGGATATGGATAGTGCATAAATAGCGCATTATTATATAATTTTTTCATTAAGATTTGATTAAGTGAGGAGAGGGGGAGGGAGGCCAACTAGACAGACGTAAAAATGTACTCTTATTATCAAATTTTTTTTTAAATTAAATTTACAAATATTTTAAAAAAGTATTAAAAACTTAATATTCCAATAATTTCTAAAGCATAAAAATGAAGAAAGAAGTTCATATATGTACATCATGTAAGAAAATTGCGATCAGAAAAATTGCGCATATACATATATACAATACACTAGTAATGCAAACGGATTAATCGACTGATAGTTTTTTATTATATGATTAAAAATATTTCCAAACAATGACAAATTAAAAGAAAGATAAATATGAGTCAAGGCGTAAAAATAAATTTAATACATAGGATATTTAGTTTTGATTACAATGCATATATCGAACAACCGCAAGACAATTAACAACTAGGATTTCCGGACATAGAAATCACATACATAAATAGATTTCGATTCATTCTGTGATTACTGGGCACAGGATCGAGCTGAGCCATGATTTCGCCTAAGATGAACACACTCATTTCTGAAATGCTTTATATTAAACATCAACGGCTTAAATTTTCAGTCGGACACAAATAATTTACATCACGTTTATCTTTCTATTCTTGATAGTTTATACATCTCTCCCTCTCTCTCTCTCTCTCTCTCTCTCTCTCTCTCTCTCACTCCCTCCCTCCCTCCCTCCTACCCTTCCCCTCTCTCTCTCTCTCATATTTATTTATTATTTCATATTGCTTGATCTACAACATGCTAATCTATTATCATTGACTGTTACAGTAATTAATTAAATGTACAAATTAAGTCTCTTAATTTTTATGTTTATATTATTAATTTTAATCGACTTAATTGCATGACATATTTTATCTAATATATTGACAATACAGCGTCTTTGTTCGAGTGTCCAAGGTAAGCCTTCTCTGCATTTATTTTATTTGAAATTTCTGACTACTTGAATTTTTAGAGAGGAAAATATCCTGTATGGAAAGGTACAGCAGCTTCCACATTCGAGACATATTTTCTTGTAAGAAGTATCTTTCCTCATAGTCATGATGTGCATTTTTAAAACATTGTAAATATTCGACTTTGAATCATTTTTTGTTAATTATTTGGGATTTGTAGTGTTTGCAGTTCATAATTAGCTCGAAAATGTTATAATTGATGTCCGCATATATTTTGGAGAGTAGGATATATGAGTATGCCGGTGCACACGGTTCTCGAAGACCATGCACAAGACATTATTTAAAGAAGTTTATTTTATTGTATAGACATACTTTACCGCACTAAAAAAATGTTTTTACATATATTTGTGAAATTTTTGCTCTACAATGATGATAATTATTCTAACAATATCTGATATAGTTAATAAAAAAATAAGGGATGTCATTTTTATCCGGACCGGAGGGCCTCGACAATGACGCCACCTTTTTTGCTACTCAACCCCATGACATTGACAAAAATGTTCTAGTCCTTAAAGTAAAAAAATCTATCAAAAACATGCCAGTCCTCAGAAGGTTGTCTTTAATTTATTAATAATTATTATGTTATAAATGTAATACTTCGTGTACTAGAAATAGACTAATAAAAGCTAATTTAAAAAATAATGAAGTATTTTTAATGACGGTTCAGATCTTTTTAAATAAACAGGAAAATGAGTTATTTTCAACGTGCAGGTATTACCAAAAAGTATCGTTTTTTTAAATATTTATGTCACATTATCAACTTTTTGATATACTTGTACAGTCAAAATGAATTTTTTCAGCTTTTAAGTTTTTTTTAGAAGTCAGTTTTTTAGGTGTAAAAATTTGATTCGAATTTGATTCGTTTTCGAATCAAAAGGAGTTGATTCTATTCGTTTCGGCGTAAAGATTTCAGATTCAATTCGATTCGTTTTCAAACATGTTATCACAGATTCGATTCGATTCGATTCGATTCGATTCGATTCGATTCGACCTTGAAAATGCTTGATTCATACACCTCTATGTGACACAGAAAGTTGATCATTAGTGAAGAAACTCTTCCTAGAGTCTACGGAGTACCGAATGTTTACAAATCTGAATGTCCATTCAGAATCATAATCTCATCCATTGACAGTCCTTTATATAACTTAACAAGTTTTTTTACATGACATTATCTCTAAGAATATTTTAAAACCTTTTAGCAATATTGACAATAGCTTTCAGCAAGTTAAAAAATTATAAAATATAAACAATAAATATAATAAAGGATCAATATAATGTAATAGTCTATATTACCAATTTTTATGTTGAGAACAATGAAAGAGTATATTAATATAAATATAATAAATGTTATTATATATATATATAGTCAATTAAAATTATTACATGTTTCAGACTTTAAATTAGGTCCTCTTCAGATATATATAATAATAACAAAAAAATAATGAAACGCAATGATGATACTCAAATATGATAGTAGTACTAAGTTCGGAAATCATTGTGTATGTATTGCGACAAACCAGTTGAAATTTTCACAGAGGAACGGAAATTGCTCGCCAAAAAGTTGGACGATTAAAACAAAATTTCTTGAAGTTCTAATAAAAATGTCAATTTAATTAATTGTCTTAAGTTAAAAAGCAAGCAAATATGTCACCTCGATAAAAAACCCACCAATCTGGTCAGAAGTGTAGTGTTATGTCTTGATGAGATTCGTTAAAGATTCTAATAGTGATAATAAATAATGTATAGCCGTAGTCAGAGAATGAGAACACAAAAGTTATGATCAATGTAAAAATGAATTATTCAAAACATAAAAATTAAAGTTACATAAAGATATAAAAAGATAATCGATAGAATGTAATCTTGCAATGCAGTCTTTGTTTACAATCGAAATATATGCTTTATGTAGACCCTTTGTATCAGTTTGGAAATTAAGACTGTTTTGTTTTTTAATATATAAAGCTCCAAAATTAGATGTTTACTATAACAATAATTAATTTAATTAATTTAAAACTAATTGTTAAAGACTTCATTTATTAATATAAAAATAATAAATATAAATGTAAAGACTATAGGAGTCAACATTGGTGGTAAACATGCGCAATATTTTAATAGTAAATTAATAAAAATTAGGACGTTTTTCAATTCAATTTGAATCATCAAAATTCAAGATCGAATTAGAGCTGAAAGCGATCTAATCTCTGAGATACGCTGCGTGAGAAGGGTCATCGAAACTTTTTTGAGAGTACTAACACTAAATAGTTCTGATTGGAGTTCTGGACAGTTCTCGATGAGTTCTGTCAAAAAGTATTACGGCTCATAGCGATTGGACCAACATTTTGCGAGATATGCGTTATATATTAATTTCTTGAAAATTTTCAAAAATTTTTTTTCTTTTTTCATTAACCGGGTTTGTCTCTCACGCATCAAAAACTCGACAATTTCGTCGAATCGACGTCGATTTGATTATTTCGAATTAACATCGATTCAATATCGATTCCATTATCATTTCTCACTGAGTATGTTCTTTATTTACGTGCAAATACATGTTTTTATGCTGATACGTAGACTGTTGGAAAAGTTTCTGCAAACAATATGAAAAAAAA
>NW_017305652.1:98447-101512 GCF_001594115.1 Trachymyrmex septentrionalis
AAATTGTGTGGGATCCAACGACTGCAAAGTTTCCGTACGCTCAAGTGATCATGCAAAATCGTATGTATTACTTTCATGTCAATGCCTAAGGATGCCTGAATCTCGCGGTATGTTATATGCCGGTCTCGCTCAATCATTTCACGCACAGCATCAACATTAGTAGCAACAACAGACGTGGATGGACGACCTTCACGGAATTCATCACTAAGAAAGGTACGTCCACGCTGGAATTCGGTAAACCAATTATAAACAGTCTTATTGGATAGTGCTTCATCCCTAAAAGCCAAATGAAGTCGATCGATGCATTGTTTCGGAGTTAGATTACATTTGTAATTGTAAAAAATCATTGCCTGAAAATTTTCACGCGAAATTTCTTACCATTTTCTTACAAAATAACTTCTTTTAAAATACTATGCAAACAAAACTAGTTGGCTTGGGTACAAACTGTCAGTTGAATTATAGGTTAAAAACGTCTAATTTTACGTAGTAGCAGAACGTTGGCGCCACTGGAAGTACTAGATTGCAGAAACTTTTCTAGCAACCTACGTATTTTATCTCCAAGAAGCAATATTATTCGATATCGATTTGTTGTAGAACTATCGGAATATGCCAAAAAGTCAGCTAGAACTGGCTGTTAAGAGGTACTTTATTCTTAGGATGCGGTGCCAGCGTTCAGATTAAATAATTGTTTAAAAATATTTAAAGGTCGTAATTGTCACTAAAACTTATCAGGAATTGTTGAACTGTTCTCTTCGAGAACAAAAGAATTCCACAATAAAAATTCATTTTTGTGAAACTTGAAGTGCCTACTCTTAAATTTAAAATTTATTAACAAATATTTAGGGACCGAAACTATTGTTAATATTTATCAGGAACTATAGAACTCTTCGAAAACTATAAGATTTCGCAATAAAAATCAATTTTTTCGAATCTTGAAGTGCCACGCGGAATTAGCACTTCATATTCTTTTTTTTTTTTTTTTTTTTTTTTAAGTTAAATTAATGGAACTATTTGCTAAAACCTAGCAGGAAACTGTAGAACTATTGCAGATGCAAGCAGAACTGTTAATAAAATTTCCGATTTTGATAAATGAGATGCTAACTTCACAGAGACCATCATATATATGATTAGAGACTATACATAGATAGTCAATTTTGATTGGCTTGCTAGGTTTTGTTAATTCCCACTTATGAATCACACTAATTTTAGGTATCATAATTATTATATTTCAGCAATATAAACATATAAAACAAGTCTCAGATAAAGAATTGTTGTAAAGTGCTGCACATCTACCCATTTTTTAAATTTTTATGTATATTTTTTGTAACAAATATCTAGTCGGTATAATATGTAGCCGTAAATACTTGAACAGTAAGCAGTTCAGAAGTTAAATTTAGATAAAGGTTAAAAAATAGAGATAATGCAAATATATACCTTTCTCTTTCGCAGAAATTTGACAAAAACGCCTTATGGCGCAACTTTTATTATAAGTATATAGGTGAATATATAGGTGAATAAAAAAATTAAATTTACCTAATACTTATTAAGTGCTTGAATTAATTCTCGCTGTTTTTTGTTATAAAAACTCATATTTATTTCATCAAAAGGTACCTAATATTTTATTCACAATATTGTCCATCGAAAGCTATAACCTTTTCCCACTTTTAGGATAACAAATGGATTCCACGATAGAAAAATTCAGATTCTTTCGAGGCGATCCAGTCATCAAGTCATTTTTTTGATATCTTCAAAATAACTGAAGCGCTGCTCATAACATACTGCATCGACCGAAACAAATGATAATCTGAAAGAGAAACGTCTAGTGAATAGGACGAGTGAGATAAGATATCCATGCAAGTGCTTCCAAGATTTCCTTCACTGATTTTGTAACATGTGGTCTGTCATGAAGAAGAATAACTTTATCATGTCCTTTGACGTATTGCGGGCGTCTTCCTTTGAGTGCTCGATTCAAATTAAATAATTGATGTCAGTAGCATTCAGCATTGATGGTATGATTCGGTTGCTTGCAGCAGCTCATAGTACACTACACCGACTTGATCCCATCAAATGCACAGCACGACCTTCTTTCCACGAATATCCTGATTTGGTGCTGATATTGATGGTTCGCTGGGACGCACCTATGATTTCTTGCGCTTAGAATTATCGTAACAAATTCACTTTTCATCGCCAGTCACAATTCGATGCAAAAACGACATTTTTGTCTTTGAAGCCGCAATTCACAAATGGTTAAACGTGTCTCTTTCTCTCAATTCATGTGGGACTCAGTTTCCTAGCTTCTGGATCATTCCCATTGATTTTAAACATATTTTACTAACGGTTGACTCATCGACATTTAATGTTTCCGACAATTCTTTGACATGAATCTTCTTGAAGTAATGCCGCTAATTCTCCATTTTCGAACTTTTTCGATTGACCAGAGCGCTCTTTGTCATTCACGTCAAAATCGTTATTTATGAATCTTCTCTGCAAGTTGTTTCAGATAGAGCATGCTCCCTATAAGCCTCCACTAGCAAATGATGATTTTCAGCAGCAGATTCCTTGAGATTAAAACAGAAAAGTAATGCTTCCCGCAAATGTTCTTTTTTTAGTACAAAACCCAACATTTTTAATGCAATAAAAAATTATGTTCTTTGCATCCGATCAAATGTTACACACTGATTAAAGCCTATTGACAGTATTTTCATATACATCAGCAGTCACTTTCGGCTATGAAATAGCACAAATAATGACCTCTCCCGGTCAACAGCAAGAATTAATTCAAGCACCTAATGATATTGCTTGGAGTCTTAAAAATATGTCCCTAAAATATTATGTTGAAATTCGTAACGGAACTATAGTAAATATATGATGAAGCAGCACGTGGTCAGATGTCTCTCTCGGTGGTAGACCCAGCCAGTCCCCTTGATCTGCCTCTAGGGATATTTATAAGAACCGGTATTCTTTTGTTGTCTGTGTGCTTGTGTCTTTTGTTGCCTACATAGTGTGTGTGTGTGTGTGTGTGTGTGCGTGCATGCGTGCGCGCGCGCGTGTATGTATGTATGTAT
>NW_017305652.1:101612-106107 GCF_001594115.1 Trachymyrmex septentrionalis
ATTTAGAAAAAACGTTTGTCTTTAAATTGTCATATTTCTGACTTAATTCTAAGATGATTTTTCCTTGACGAAAATTTTGTCTGAAGCATAGTTTTCAAATTACAAGAAGAAATAGCGTATCACGAGCCGCGTAGAGGAGACGGACAGGAGCAGCGCTTACGGTTAGATGCGAGCGCTTACGCGTGAGGCGCATACTGATCGGATTCATACATTTATAAAAACACGTTTCTTTTTACTTTTCTTCTCTACTACACTATTTCTGTGTCTTTCATTTATTTTAAATATATTAATTTAATATAAAATATATTAAATTATAAATTAGAATGATGAAATTAAAATATTGAACCCTTTGAATATTAAATTGTTTTTAATTATATCAATAAAATTGTTAGAGAAATGTAGTAAAAGAGCAAAATAATTAGACAATAATTATGTACGTAATTAAAACTATTATTGACATACAAATCAAACAATTATTTCAGTACATCGAATTCTAAGAGCGTTTCTTACAATTCGATGTACCGAAAACTTATTAGACTTAATTGTATGTCAATAGGCATTACAATACTTATAGCACGCAATTATTGTGCAATTTGTCACTTTACAAAAATTTCTCTAACAATTTTATCTGCGCTATCGCATTTGTAATATTTATTACAAGGTTTAAATAGAAACGAGAATTTTTTTTATTATTTATTGGACGAGAATAAAAGTATAAAGAAAACAAATTATTTTTCTACATAGTTCCCTGCTACATTAATAATACATTTTTTCCAGCGAATAGGCAGTTTGATGATTCTGTTTTCATAAAAAGTAATAGGTTATGTCTGCAACTAATTTCACACGAATTCCTTTACACTGGCATCGTCCACGAATCGTATTGTCCTCCCAATTCTTCTTCAATGATCCAAACAAATGATAATCGTATGGAAAGATTTGTCTCAATGCGATTATCATTTGTTTGGGCTGCTAAAAGAATTCGGAGAATTCGAGGACGATGCCAGTATAGCGGAATTTGTGCGCAATTAGCTGTGGACACAACCTATTACTTTTTACCCAAGTACTAGTTCTATTCGTTTTATCAAGTGAATGTAATCGAAGTGCCAATATGTTGAAACGTGAAACAATTTATAAAAAGAAGAATCTCATCGTGAAAATGTGTGATTTCATATCTACGTACTTAAAAGACATTTAATATTTGAGTGAAGAAAGTGAATTATAGTAAATCGTTGTGGAGCATTGTTATGATGTATCTCCAAATTTATTTCTCCGACTGTTTCAAGAAACTAGAGCAAAATGGAATCATTGAACATTTACAAGATACAATTTTATAATTAAGATAATAATAAGTTTTTAAAGTGTATTTGGCTTACGTTTTTATTTTAAATATTCACAACTCTTTGACTGCTAAAAAGCGCGATTGCATTTTTCATAAGACTTCTCATAAGTATGTAATAAATGCTATGAGCGCGATAGCGCAGATGAAATTGTTAGAGAAATTTTTATAAAAATAAAAAATTGGACAATAATGATTCAATATGATACAACAATAATGATGGACAATCATGCGATTATATCGCATTATTGAACATATAAGTTATGTTAGATTAATGTAATATGATTTAATACGTCAACTAAATACGAGACTGTCAATTATACCCAAAATTAGATGTTTAGAATAATACATTATTATGTATTTTAAATACAATTATCTCAGAACTATGATTGCATACCAATTACTTTCAGACTTGTAACTCAATTAATCTGAGATGCTAATAAAATTCCCCAAAATTAAATTAATACCTGTAAAAAACTTATTGTGAAAAATATTACCTAGATCGGAAATTAAATTCGAATTTCACATATACCTTACTGTTAGCGTCCTCAGAAACTAGCACGTCTCACAAATAAAAATATTTTTTGCAATAAGTTCTTTACAAATTTTAATTTAATATAGGGAGGATTATTAGTATCTCAGATTGTTACAAGTTCGAATATAATCGGCGTGTAATCAAAGTTCTGAGATAAATGTATATAAAAATATTACTCTAAATATTTAAACTTTAGCAGTAATTGACGCTCTCATATTTAGTTGATTTATTTATGTAAGCAGTCCTGTTTCAAATATTAATATTTTGTAAGCGTGTTCAATAAGGCCGAGGATATTATTTTAGAAAATAAAAATAACATATTGCAAAAATAACTCAGTTTGTTGCGATTAATTTGGTAGAATTTTAAATGTTTCTTCAAAAGACACTATTGAGACAAATCAGGAAATCGATCGACGACAAAGTCACAATACTTATACACGTATACGACAAATGTTCATTGTTACTCTTCAACATAGCACCTTATTACTTAATAACTGTCCGATTACTGATGAAATATTCGACTAAATCTCAACATTCTTATTCATATATTATATACATGGTATAAGGAAGCCACTTTTTCGTTATCTCGTTCAAATTAAATAATTTTATATGATTTGAAAGAGAAAGTGTAAGAGTTAACTGCTTCAAAGAAATATTATTGGAAAAATTTGCAAAAAATGACCACTTTGGAAAAAAATTCTAAAATGTTTAAATTTAATTCGAGTCTTCAAATTATATTATAAAAAAATTAAAGCAATGCAAAAAAGTCGCACAGAGTATGTTGAACCCATGAATACTAGGATTAAAAAGTAAAACCTGAACAGTACTCTTCTTATTATTTACTTAACTCTAATGACATATATCATTTGTATAAAAAAATTTTATATAAATAACTGAAAATTAAATCCCACATTTTTTTCTTCTAACTAAAGTAGTTATTTGATTTTCTTTTAAAACATTATTATATCACAAAATTACGTAACTTTACTCAATTTAAAACATAAATATAAGAAAAATCAATTTTTTAACTTTAAGTAAATAAATAAAAAGTTAAAAAATTGATTCTTTTCATAATATTTATTTTTTCTCATGAAAATTGACTTTTTTTATTTGAAAGTGCGAAAAAAATCCTGAAAAATATATACAAAAATTTTATGTATATGTATTTTGTAATTTTAATGACAAATGACAACAAAAAGAGAACTCCTTTAAATAATCTCCAATATCTTGGGTGCAAGGCATATAATACTTATTTTTTTTATCTTTAACATTATACAATATGTCCACTTACATGTTTTTATGATTATTTTAAAAATCCCAAACAGTTTATTTTTAGATGGACTCGTTTCACGTGGAGTATCCCATATGTGTATATGTATGTACTCGTATACAAGCTTTAAATTTTGGTCCCATCCGTCCTGAGCAGGTAGAGCGGACTAAGTCGAAAAGCACGGCGCACGAGGAGTGGGGCAAGCGCCCCGCACACCGCCGCGAGCCACTAAGCTCGAACAGCGCGGCGCGCCTGCTAGACCATCTCCGCTCGTCGCGGCCCGCGCGCCGTGCAGTGGGCCGTACCCTCGGCAATAGTAGGTCGGGCGGACACGTGTATTTGACTATCTTTTACACGTTAATATCTCGTTAGCTATTGCGAGCATTGTAAAATAGTAAAGTACTTTTCGACTCAGTTTAGTCCGCTTTATCTGCTCAGGACGAGTGGGGCCAAAATTTGGAGCCACGCTGTATAGAGTAGGAGAATAATTCTGTCCACTTAGAATATTTCCGCTATTTTTAGAGATATGAAATGGAATATTTATTGAAGTTGTATATCATCAACATACAATATATTACTAATAGTTTTTCTATGAGTGGAGGCACTTCGGAGATTTCAACGTCACCACCACTTTTTTAAATAAAATCATATGATTTTTTTACACATACACACACACACACACGCGCGCGCGCGCGCGCACACACGCACACACACACACACACACACACATACACAGTACTTTATGAAAAATAACTTTATTGTAGTTTTGAAAAGCTCTTGACATCAGCTATTAGATTTTGAAATCAAAAGTAGTGTTTTATTTTAAAAAATCAATGTGACCTTGACCTGACCTTGGCGACGCCACTCAAGGTCAAACTGATAATATCAATAAATAGATCTTTTTAAAGCTTATAACTTTTGTCTGAAATATTTTTCTATAAAATTTATATTTTCTGAGATATTCAGGTGTCCCGAACTTTTTAGGACATGTATATATACAGAGTGTCCCGAAATTTTTGCCAATTCGCTTTTGTGTAGATAGAGCGGACTGAGTCGAAAAGTCCTCTACCATTTTGCAATGCTCGCAATAGTTAACGAGATACTGGTCGTTAAAGACAGCCAAATAAACGCGTCTGTTCGGCCTACTAATGCCAAAGCGTATGCCTATTGATGGTTCGGCACGCAAGCTGTGGAGAGTGGAAATAGCTTGGCAGGCGCGGGTCAGTCAAGTTATAACATGGAGGCTCAGGGCGGTATGCGCGGCGCGGAGCCTATCGCTTGGTAAGCCCCACTCCCAGCAAGTCAAGCAATAGGGAGTTTGCATAAATTTAAAAAAATATTACAATATATATAT
>NW_017305652.1:106207-107325 GCF_001594115.1 Trachymyrmex septentrionalis
TTTAATGCAAATTATGCAACAAAATAAATAATAAAATATTGCGTTATTTGAAACGCCGAAGACGATCCGGATACGACCGAGCCTTCCCGAGCGCGCTATGACGTCACACTGCAACAATGAAACCACAATTATTCAGTAAGAAATTAATTTATTTAAAAAATGAGCAAAGGAAACATGTATGAAACGTGTTTTATACCTTTAAATTACCTTTTGTAAAAGCACAACAATTAAAACACCGGAAAAATTGTTCTTTTATGTATCTTAAGTTGAAAATGTGAGAAAAAGATGGTTTAAAAGTTCACATCGTGTTAATAAACTAGGAAAATGGAATTATTTTTGTTGTGAAGATCATTTTGATACATATTATATAAAATACGTTTTTTGCTCTTTAATGAAAATAATTATAAAAATATTAATCATATTCATGTAAAAGTATCCAACATACCCTTAAACGTAAGCTAAAACATTAAATGTCAAATGTAAAAATATTTTGGGATTTTGTAAAATTATTTTACGTCTAAAATTATTTTAAAATTATAATTCATAATAAATAAAAAACATGTTTTTAATGTATAAATTCCATGTTTTTAATGTTTATAACCTTACATTAATAAAATTTATCAGAATAACTTGCTTTTTCAATTTTCATTTTTTCTTTTGCAAACGTTATAAAATTATCAACTTATAATAAATCTTTTTTAATACAAAAGTTAAACATTAACTGATGAATTGATAACGTATAAACTGTTCTTTCCTATTGATAATGTATAAACTGTTCTTTCCTCTTTAGATCTAATAATGTATGTCTTGACAACTGATTATCTAATTGTTTTTGTTTTAGCTCGTTCGGTTACTTTATAAAATTAGAGTTGTCACCTAAATTTTCAGTCGTAGATTTATTGTCATCTCATTAGTTGTAATAAATTTTTTTGAAGTTGCATTAGAGACAAGACTGATTTTCTTCAATAATATTCAACTTCAGTTGCAGATATGATCTATTAATCCACTTTAAGAAGACTATATATCATGCTTATATTCTCCTAATTAAATTCAATATATTTACAGAAACTTATATATTTATATTATTACAAATATGTATTACTATATATATATATATA
>NW_017305652.1:108608-111555 GCF_001594115.1 Trachymyrmex septentrionalis
TATATATATAAATTTTTATTTTAAATTTATTTTTACTTTATATTTTTAAAGTCGCAAATGATTATTCTAAAAGGTTATATAAACGATTGTTTATTAAATTATTACTTTTATGATTTTATACATAGAAGTTTAGTTCTTGTTCTTTAAACTATTGCTCTCAAATATTTTAACCTTCTGATTCTCCACATTCATAGCATTGAACTATTTCTTTTTCTTCGTCGACAATACAGATTAGTATAATTTTTTTGTTGAACTCAGTGTTCAGGACAAATTTTTGCTTATACTATACAAATAGAACCTTCCCGTTTGACGCTACTCCGCTACAGCGGAATCAGTGTAATTTTCTCTTGATAATCTATGATAAACATATTAATTATAATATTTATTCACGCTATACTTAAAATAAAATTGAAAAAAAATACCACTGTAGTAATAAAAATGTACTTACAAAGTTGCTTTTATTCCTCAAACTTCTGGAATATTGTGTCATTCGTAATTAACAATATACTCTCAAACTATAAATATGAATATTTGTGGTAAATTTGTTGAATAGATTTTAATAAATCCTGAATCGAGTTGGTTTGGCATTTTATTGTAATATTTTTAATTTATAAAGAAATTTTTAAGAAAAAATTTTTTTTTAAGATTTCGCTTTAGCCTTCCAGCGAAAGCAAATGGTTGCAGACGACTTATTGCAGTATAGCGTCACGCACTTGTTAGCCAATCAAAATTGTTTTCTCAAATTTCAAATATCATTAAACTTTATTTTAGTTTTTTAGTACCTACCTATTACTAAAAATTACAAATTTTATTATACATAAATTCATAATAATTCATATTTTCATAGTAAACAAAAAAAAATATATTATTTTTTTCATGCAAACTCCCTATTGCGATGACACATATTCAGCGTTTTAGAAATTAATATCTCGATTGCGAAAATTGGAAAATGGTTGAGAACTTTTCGAGAACTAAAATTTAGTTTTCTCTTTAAAGCAGTTCGTTGCTAACCCACACAAGTTTCATCGGTTTAATTAAATAATATATTTTTTATGCATATGCATATGACATGCATAAAAATATATTATTTAATTAAACCGATAAAACTTGTCGTCTAATTATATGTTTCGACCTACATTATGTAATTCTCAATATTTATCAAATTAAAAAATATCCATAACAATTATTAAAATACATATAAATGTAAAAAAAACCGTGGATTTCCCAATTTTCGCAATCGAGATATTAATTTTTAAAGTATCGAATATCCGCCATCGCAACTGCTTGGCGCGCTGAGAGTGGGAACTGCCTGGCTATCAAGCGCCCCACGCTGTGCACGCCGCCGCGCGCCTGCCAAGCTATTTCCACTCCTCACAATCGCGTGCCGAGCCATCAATGGACGTATGCTTTGACATTAGTAGGCCGAACGAACGTGCTTATTCGCCTATCTTTAACGATCAGTATCTCGTTAATTATTGCGAGCATTGCAAAATGGTAGAGGACTTTTTGACTTAGTTTAGTCCGCTCTATCTATATAAAAGCAATTGGCAAAAACTTTCAGGACAAATATATATATATATATATACTATATGTATATACATATTTAATCAGAGTTGGAAAAGTTATTTTATAAGTTACTTATGTATTTGAATACAAAAAGTTATATGAAACTGAAGCAAATGGTAAAATGTAATATAAAAAATAACGTATTATACTCAATTTTTATAATAAATGCATATAAAGTAACCTTAAAAAATAACTTATAAGTAACTTGTAAAGTAACTTTCTGAACCACACATGTATTTAACGTGCAATTCAACCCTGAAAGGAAAGCATGCCTAAAATAACACATTCAAATTTATCGTGTAACGATGACGTATACTTGTTATTCTGATTGGCCAGTGGACGTGAATGTGCGCATGAGCATACCCTGTCTTTATATCATGAATTGGATCTGAGCGCGGAAGACGTTCAGATGTTAGTCAGTTAGTATTAGTACTTCGTAGAGTCTTGTATCGTGAACCGCAAAGAGACGCGAACTATTAGTCTTTGTAATACGTACTATTGTAAAACTTTATTATGTTACATAAAGACCTTGTTGATTTGTGATCCTGACTCTACAATTCGTTATCTAAATATGAAAAGTCAGACCCCTATTAACTTGGACTCCTCACCATCGCAAGTCGAATTGGGACATGGTAAAAAATTTAGAACTACTTTATTACTATAATAATTTGTGCTCTAAAGCAAATTTTGTTGCTCCATCTGTCTGCACGAAGGAAAAATAAAATGGATGGGTCCAGGTTAATAGCAAGTTAAACGTCCTATAATGAAAATAATATACAGAGTGTTTGGAAATTAGTGATAAGCTTTTGCACATGTCTTGCATAAGTCTTTTGCACAGGGGCAGAATGGACTAAACTGAGAAGAAAAGTCCTCTACAAAGTCCATTTTACAATTGTTGCAATGGTTAACGAGTTATTAATTTATGAAAATAGCCAAATTCGTCCAGCTCATCGCCAAATGCAAGCGCGCGACAGAATAGAACTGCCCAGCGCGATGAGGCGTCAATAACTTGTTAACCCCCCATTCTGCCCCTGTTTCTTATCACTAATTTCCAAACGCCCTGTATAAATATGCGATATTAAAAAAACAAGTACACCAGATTTTGTTGTTTTTGTTGCTCTAGAATAATGCAAACTGCGACTTGAACTGTTTTTCTTACTTTCTTGATATAAACCGTACTTCGTATGTGTTCCGACATGGTTTTTATGCCTCATGCGAAATAGTTCCACTTTTCATTTATTTCTTGACATAGACCTTTCTTCATGTTTTTTTCGATATAGCATCTTCTATGACTCAGGCAGCGATTAAAGCAACTATAATTTTTATGTTCAAAACAAATGTGTGTGTGTGTGTGTGTGTGTGTGTGTGTGTGTGTGTGTGT
>NW_017305652.1:111655-113970 GCF_001594115.1 Trachymyrmex septentrionalis
GTGTGTGTGTGTGTGTGTGTGTACAGTATCCTTCATAAGTTTGGGAACACTACGTTTTACAAGAAAGTTATTACATAACGACCTATACATGTTTTTGGTTTAAATGCTTCGTAAGACGTCTAAATGATGATAAACATTTATCTAGAACACCTATAAGCTTGTACATGCCGAAAATATGTTGGACAATCATTTCACAGCATCGAAGCGTTTAAAATTGAATTTCGCGCTTTGGTCTATTATTCATATGTATATTATTACTTGTTTTGCGCAACGTCGTACTTGTGTTCATTGCATATATACAAGTTATTTAATTGTAGTTTAACGATTTCTATAAAAGTGGTAAATTATTTAAGTCGCAAGTTGATTTCAGACTCCGTAAAAATTGTAAAATGGCCCCGAAGAATCAGATTCGTATAAATCAAAATTTTAATTAAAATTCCATATTTTAATAGCATTATTAAATCTTTATTATTAATTGAAAACAGACAAAATAAACATACATGCGTACGGTATAGATAACGTATGTATGTACTTTTATTTCATCTTTCTTTAATTAAATAATTATTTACAAACATGTAAAACGTAAGACGTTTCCAAACTTATAGAGGGTACTGTGACACCAAAAATGACTATAAATTACAATTAAATCATACATATATGGTAATTCCAACTAAATTTTTTTCTTTAAGTGTGCTCATTTAATTGTAAATTTTTATGCTGTATTTATATACTTTGTACTAAAAAATATTTTAAAAAACTGATAAAATTAATTTTACATCTTACTAATAAATATTTGAAAAATTCAATAAAATCATTACAATCATGTTATCAAACATGTTATTTCAAAAATTTCGACAATGGAAATTAGATATATTGAATCTTTTATGATTTCTTATACCATTAAAACACAAGTTTCTTTTTTGTTCTACATATTAATTAATGCAAAATTTATAATCATAATTCAAAAAAATTAACTTTGTTACCAATTAGAATCAAAATTATATAAGTTCTTCAATCAAGTGTAAAATTTATATAAAAAAAAATCATTCCCATGCCTCTTTTCCATATATATATATATATATATATATATAAAGAATAATGACAAAATTGTTTTCTAACGTGTAAAATTCCCAAAAGTTTTCAATAGCATTTTTTAGAATAAAAGTCAAATAAAAATATCACTTTTCAGTAATATTAAAAAATTCTAAATATTAAAATTTATGATGTAAACATTTAAAAGACTCAAAATTTGAAAATCGTACTTACAATTAGTTTCATAAAGCTAATAATAATTATGCCCATTATTGTAAAATTTCATAATATTTCGTCATTGACTGCATTTACCTTGAACGGTGGCAGAGAAAGGTGAAGCTGGATGATCGTTATTAACTATTTCTGCAGCGCTGGTGGTAATGGTACTATAATGATCAGTTTTAGATTCTGTTTTAAGTCCTCGATGATCCAAATCCCAAAATTGAAGCTCTTCTTCACGCACTGACGCGCCCGAGTCTGCTTGAAAGCTTGATGAGAACGTATCGCTACTCGACACTTCTGGACTAGATTCTTGAAGATTTTCAATATACTTGTTGCTCCACCTTCTCCGTAATCCCGTGACAGATATCCGTGGCATTGTCTGCAGCATTTCACCATTCACCACCACTTTTTAACTTTTTCTCTAGATACACTATTTTTGTATTGTCACTGTTTTTATGACCTCACACAATCAAGAATCGTCCTCAATAATCCATGTGAGATTCATAAAGTAATCATAAGTAAATATGATCGATAGTACATGAAATGTTAATGAAGATTTTTTTCTTCATGTCCTTCATTAATTGATGAAAGCACACAATCACAATTTTTAATGCAATATTCTGAGAAGAAAAAAATCGAGATCAACACTGAAAGTTAATCTTACACCCATTTTTCTTTCCACATGTGATGCATTTTTGTATTCCATTTCTCGTAAGGGCAAGAATAAGTTAAGCACATTTATACGTATATTGTGTGTGTGTGTGTGTGTGTGACGCGCGCGTGTGCGCACACAGAATGGTCCACCTAAAATACCGAAATATATCAAAAACAAAATTCAAATATAGAACAAAATATTTCAAACAAAAATTGTATGGTAAAGGAAGACAAATAATAACAAAATCAATTAAAAAAAAAATCGATTTTTCAGAGTCACCTTCACTTTTTAAAATAAAATTACTTTTTTTACATTATATATATATATATATATATATGTTCACGCGAGCGATGTGTATCATATTTGCAGTGCTAATTTTGAACTTAATCACCGTCCTTGGAAATTT
>NW_017305652.1:114070-121150 GCF_001594115.1 Trachymyrmex septentrionalis
TTTTTATAATCATATCTAATACTTTCATGCACAATATAAGATAAATTACTTGGTATAAAGAAAATATATAGTTGCTTAAAGAAAATATGTAATTACACAATGCAACCTTGCAAAATATATATTATTTTTAATAAGCAACTATGTATTTACATCGACTAATTTATCTCATTATTCTATGCAAAAAAATATTAAGACACAGTTACTAAAAAATAAATAATTTATGAGGTATTTAATTTTTTATGTGTCAATATATACTAAAATATTGTACTATATATGTAAAGTAACTCAAAACTATTTGATTTTTTGATACCATACCTTAATACTTTTATATACAGAATAATCAGAGGAATTATATTAATTATGAATAAAAAAAAATCAGATAATATTTACAATATATATGGTCTTTTCCGAAGTGTTTTTAGTATTTTTTCTTGCAATTTTAATAAAAAATCTTTGTTGTGACTTTAATAATGATAATGAACCGGGGGAGATCGAAAAACGTGTAAGCTTTTTATATTTTTTAACCATTTATTTCCAGTACAACTTTTTGTATCTTCCGACATTACAAATTTATTATGACTCTTAAAAGGACCGATTTCAATCCTAGATATTTTATTACAGTAATATATTGATTACTAATACGGTAATATATTGTGTCTGCTTCATTACATCATTGTAGTTTAACTTATTATCGAAATTAATAAGTTTACGATATACTAAAAGTAATGGAAACTGAAAAGATTAGAAAGACCCTTACAAGCAAGGTAGAGTGTGTACTGAATATTTTTTATTATTTATTCTCTGCCTTAATTACATAAATTTTCTACTTTAAAACACAAATTCTTTGTTTTAAAAACACAAAAATTATATTATATATAAGAAAATAATTTGTGTTTTTAAAGCAAAGAATTTGGGTTTTAAGTAAAGATTTATATAAGATTCATATAAGAGTTATATAAGACACATACAAATGTATTATACTAGTCGTATTTAGAATTAAAATCGGCTCTTTCAAAAATCATATATAGGGTGTATCAAAAATCTGGAAACAGTCGAATATTTCAAAAGCATTTTTGAGAAAATTCTTCTCTTTTTCAATAAAAATTGTAGGACTTAAAAAGGATATCATCCATTTGACCTTGAGAGGCACTGCCAAAATTAGGTCAAGATCAAATCGATTTTTTTTATGGAATATCCTATTTTTGATACCAGAATCTAATAGCTGGTCTCAAGAGCTTTTCAAAACATTATAATAAAGTTATTTTTCATTAAATACTTTTCAAGTTATAAAGCTTGGACATTACATTTAATAAAAAATAACTTTATTGTAATGTTTTAAAAAACTCTTAACCAGCTATTAGATTCTGGCAAAATAGAGTTTTTTAGTGTTCCACTAAAAAAAAAATGTAACCTTGACCTGATTTTGGCGACGCCACTCAAGATCAAACGGATGTGATCAGTGAATAGACCTTTTTAAACCCTACAACTTTTGCTGAAAAATAGCTACAAAAAATAGATATGTTACAGATATGTTATTTTTTGACTTCCTCCGGATGATTACCGTTAAAGTCGCAACTAACAATTTTTATCAAAATTGCAAGAAAAAAATATTAAAATTCGGAAAAAGTCTTATTGTAAATAATTACTAAAAATCATATCATTCTATTTGAAAAAAAGTGATTTTGAAAAATCAGTTTTTTGGAGAAATGATTTTATTATTATTTATATCCCTTTAAATCATATAACTTTTATATAAAATATCTTTGCCTTTTTGTTTTTGAGTTTTCAACATATTTCTGTATCTTTTTTTAGGTGAGACACCCTATGTGTATGTATGTATATATAATTAGGGTCCATCTTTACTCTTGAAAAAAAATGTTTTCGAATTCTTTTCGCGGCACCCCTCAAAATGATTTCAATTCACAAAAAAAAATAAATCCTGTAAAATTTCAGTTTAATTGGACAACAGGAACTCATACCGAAAGTCGTTAAACATTTGAATTTCCCTATATTATATTATCAATATTGTTTTTTTTTTAAGCGTATTTTCCAAAGAAAACGGCCAAAGAAAACTTTTCTTTTTTTTTTTTAACATATGTGCCTTGCTTTTCTGCATTATTTGAAACCTTATACTCTCGTTTAATATAATTAGGTGAATTGTTAATGATTAAGAGATAAAAATAAATAGTTTAACTCATATACATATATGCCGTTGGATAATCCTTTACTGACATTTGATTTTCCTTTTTAGGGTACCATCTAAAATTGTTCCAATATACAATAGGTAAATTATACTCGTAAAAATTTTAAATTAATAGAATAAGAATAGTACCGACAAATGAGATTCTATCTGAGAAATATACTTTTTTAAAATACTTTCATTGATTGTTATTCATAATTTATATATTATAAATTACAAAGATAACTAATACAAAAACATATTAAGTTAACTATAAAATCAATTTTCTAACTGCAATGATTTCAAATAATGACACAGGGAATAAAGCTAATTACTAATTATAGCACTATTGTAACAAAGGGTGTGGATTAAAAACAATTTTTATTAAAACTTGTTAGCGACTATCGCAGTTTCCGAACTAAGAAAGAAATCATTTTTGAAACCATTGAAGTTAGAAAGCAGCTAAGTTAATATTTTCATATTAGTTATTGTTGTAATTTATAGGGTAACTTCGGCAAATAAATTCCGCTGGAATTTACGCCGCAGAAAAAATAGGAGTGAGGGTAATTTTCCTGCAACTACTCTGTTACATGTCTTTATGTTATATTAGTATTGCGTTATGATTTCAGTTTCTTACTGTTAATATTAATGAAATTATTGTGAGTGAGAGTGCGAGCGTGGCATAGCGACAGCGCACGAAATTGCTATGTCAGAGATCCCGAGTTCGATTCCAGGCAGAACCGAAAAAGCGTTTTTCGCTTGTAGCTCCTCTCGGCAGGCAAAGGCAAACCACTGAAAGTATCTTTGCCAAGAGAACTTCTCTAACAAAAATTGGTCGATATTAAACAGTAGGTCCCGTATGACTGTGTACAATCAGCGTGCGCACCATAAACATATAAGACAAGTAACCATGCTCGGCCACAAGTAATAGTACTGAGATGATGATTGTGAGTTGAATCAATTTGTCACTGTAATCAGTAGCGCCATCATAAATTATAATCTACATAAAATAATTATTGTAGGGTGCGTAAAAGACTTACAATTAGTTATTTCGTGATACATAAGTGAAGAGAAATAGTAAAACATGTATAGTAAAATACAAATGCTTTGCTCTTTCTATTCTTTCTATTCTTTGTTTAGTCTTGTATATCCCACCTGTTTGAGATATACAGCATTTTTAGCGGGCGGGATTTATACCTACAGCATACAAAGTGTGAAGACTGGATTCAGTGCTATAAACACATTACATAAAATATGTACTTCATATATTAACACTTGCAATATATGTAGGAAGATTGTAATTATTATCTATTATTTCATATACATATTTATCATTTTTTCCTTAATAAAACTTTGTAAACATATTATATAAGTTATTGTATCATTTTACGTCTTATTTATAAGCATTATTTGTAAATTTTTCATGAACCATACCTTCCCCCTATGAGATATACGGCAAAAATGTAAGGGTTTCAAAAAATTCTTTTTAATACAAAAAATAAATATTTCGGATTCCTATATTTTTTCATAATAGTAGACAGTACAAAGTTTTTACTGATATAATTCGTTTACTTCAAAAATAATAAATAATACTTAATAAATTGAATTTTTGTTAGGTGCGGCGTATATACCGGAGTTACCCTACTAGACGAGACCGGGACACCATGAATCACAAAAATTCAAGCTCTTAAAGATGCATCTAAATATAAAAATTTTTGTATTATTTTTTTTAATAATTAAAACATAATGCATATTTTAAAAATTAATAAGTGTATTTAATAAATATTTATATTATTAATTTTTAAGAAAAAAATAAAAATATATTTTTTAAGAAATGACCTATGATGCCACATACCCGACCATACCATAAGTCACACACAAAATAGTAGGATTATGCAAGAAATAACGGTGACAAAAGTTGAAAAATATTTTCAATTAACTTACACATTTTTAACATAGTCACTACAATATAATATAATTACAACTAATAATTATTAAATAATAAAATAGAAAGTTATAAGAAAACAAATAAGAAATAACCATTAATATAAGATAAAAAATGTATTACGATAAAACGAAATTAATTGCTTAGAAGTATAAGCCCTTTAATATATATATTTTCTGTATTGTTGCGTTTTATCATGAATATTTAATGTACGAGTATAGCCTATGATATCCCAATTATACATTTAATTATATTATATTTAATAGAAAACTATAAGAAATAAATGTTAGATTATTACTTGTGACGTAGTAAGTTGAGAAAAGATGCGCAGAAATCTGCACCTTATCTTCGTACATATATCTTCTACTACAAAAACAATATTAAAACATTTGTATGCGGTTAAAAAGTTATTGCATCACAAATATCATTAATGATCCCTGCTTTTCGATACAATGGAATTTAATCACTGCCACCTAGATGAAAAGTATGGACAAAGTAACAGTCGTATTGTATCACTAGTATTAATTTAAACATTCTAGATTATGTTAAACAATCGATGACCCATGATGTCCCAGTACCTCTATATAAATTATGAAAAACACTCAATGAAGGAATTTTAAAAAAGTACATTCTTAATCAGAATTTCATTTGTTAATCGGCATCATTCTTATTCTATTAATCTAAAACTTTGCAAGTATCATTTATCTATCAATTCAAAATGTAATCTCCAAATTCAAAACCAGTAGTAGAATTCAACAAGGCGAATAAAAGTACGGCGTGGTAATCAATATGCAAAGTAATAAAGTAAAAATATTTATTACAGTGGAACTTATCTAACATAGTAACTTCTTCATTTCCCCTTCTATATATGTATATGACGTCATGTATAAAAATTTTAAGTGTTAAAATAAGATATGTTGCGTTGGCAAATGTTTTCACTATATGTAATACATGCTATTTCTTTTTAATGCTCCACTCCTAATGTACGAATGGGGAGAACCTTTCTTACTTCTCACAGCCCCGCATAGTAAAAATTATGATAGTTCCGCTGTATTTCTTTATTTCATTAATCCAAAAATCTATAAATTGTACATTTTGACTTTCTCTCTCTAAATCCTCCTTAGCGATTAAAAAAATGTATTCCTCCTTTGTAAGTCTAATTTGAGTCATCAATATAGGTCTGTGGTTACAAAAATGTCTGTTAACATTAAAGTGTTCATAAATTGATTAAAAATTTAAAAAAACAAAAAACAAGAAAAAGAAAGTGATTCATCTCAATATACAAAGAAACCGTCTTAAAACTTCGGATCAAAAAATTAAAAAATATATGAAATTAAGCATCGTTGTAGAATTAATTAAATAATAGTTCTTACACGTAACATGCTTATAATAAAGCGTCAAAAATATAACTAATAAATTTCAATACTAAGTGTCGGTCAACCAGGTAAATATTAAAAGGAGAGGAAACAAGTCAAAAATAAAAATATTTAAGTCGCACTATACAAATCGAAAAATAAGAACTATTATAAATCCTTTAAAATCTGTAAATAAGTGTAGTGTAAACTTTCAGTATCCGATCGTAAATTAAGATCATTCTTTTACATATAAATGCATTATATGTGAAGGCATTCAGACATTAACCATTTATTCACAACTAGGGATACACCGGATCGTAAAATTATCGAATATCGGATATTATATCCGAAAAAAATGTAACATCGGATATTCAGAAAAGCAATTTTTCGAGTCAGATATCCGATATTTTCCGGATATCCGACCGGATTCTGAGACAATGTCTAAAAGAAGCTGAATAAAAAAAGAAAAAGGGAGCAAAAAAGAAAAAGGACTATAAGGAAAAAATAATGATAATTATAACTTTAATGTTATCGTCTGAGTTTGATTATCAATAGAGATGATAACTGTAGAGAAAAAATTATAATTCTGCAGCAATATATAAGATATTATAGCATTATGAATATGCATACTTATTTATATAATAATAAAAAATCAACAAATTAATAATGTAAAGTTTCAACCGGATATATATTCCCGGATACTAATAATATACGACTATCCAGTCGGACAGTAAAAATGTGCCGGATAATATCGGATACCAGGCTTTTCGGATATGCGGTGCATCCCTATTCAAAACGCTCAACATCAAGTACTTCGACATTTTCCCAATCAAAATTATGTTCGTAATTAATTCAATGCTCCGTAATCATCGAATGATTATTGGTATTCCAATTTATGTGATTTCGTCTCTGAAACTCTAATTTTCAGTTTCCTTCTAATCTGCTCCACATACGATGCGTGACAGCATTTGCCTTGCATGAAATTTTATAGACAACATTTTCCTTTACGTCTCTTGGAAGAATGTCTTCTTGCAACACAATAAACCTGTCCAATTTATTCAAATTAATGAATGCTAATTATTTATTAATATATTTACTAATTCTTTATCTATATTTATTATATCTATATTATATACGTTGGAACAAATTTAGATAGTGCCCTACAAAGAAAAATCAAATAACAGAAAAGAAAGCCATGTATATATCGGAATTAAACTATTTATTTTCATGTTTTTAATCATTAACAATTCACCTAATTGTAAATCAAACAATATATAAAATCTAAAACAATGCAGAAAAGCAAAACACATGTTAAAAGAAAAGAAAAACCCTCTAGGCCGATTTTTGTAGAAAATACTGTAAGTTAACTTTAAAGTTAACGTTGATAGTGTAATATAAGGGGAACTCAAATGTTTAAGCTGTAGGCACGGATTCCCGTTGTCCAATTGAGCTGAAATTTGAATGGAATTATTTTTTATGGATTGAGAGATCATTCTAAAAGATGCCGCGAAAAAAATTTGGAAGTTGAAAAAGATGGACCATCCCAATATGTATGTGTGTGTGTGTGTGTGTGTGTGTGTGTGTGTGTGTGTGTGTGTGTG
>NW_017305652.1:121250-127807 GCF_001594115.1 Trachymyrmex septentrionalis
CGCGCGTATGTTATACGTATATATAAGTGACTAACAAACAGAAAATAGAAAACGTATAGCAAATAACAAACAAAAGAATTCAAAAATCTAACATCCAAGAATCAAGTTAAGAATCTTATTCAGATTTCCTAAATAGAAGAGAGATTACGTAAAGACGTAAAGACTGTAAAAATCAAAAGATATAAAAATCTGTATACATCTGTACATAGATTTGTATATCTGTATATTATAATCAATCCGCTTCGTCCAGAAATTTTATTTAAAAAAAGGTAAAGGCATGATTTCAGAAGAAATATATAAACAGATTAATATTTTATTAGAGATTGAATATGCTTGATAAAAATTAAAGAAAAAATATAGGAATATGTAATATATACATAATAAATTTATATAAGATTTGAAATATAAATATATTGGTAAATATTTACCAATGTTCTTACGAGTTTCTTATTTTTAATTAAAACTCGTAAGTAAAATTGATTATACTTTTTAATGCACAGAATATTAGTTTGAAAATCTTAAAATTTAGGCAAGGCCTAAATCGGACCGTATTCCAAATAGGACCTTTTTAATTTAAATAAATACGATTAAGCAGATTTGCCTGCTATTTATAATGTAAAGTCCTTATAAGACACCGAACATGTGACAGCAGTTTGACAGTTCTTTGTCATAATATTCATAGAATAAACGCAAATATATATTTTCAGCCATCATGTAAAAATTTTTTTAAAAAAGAAAATCATATCTTGTAAATCATTATTTAAAATAGTGTTGGGATTTAGTTGCACATTTCGGCCGATTTTCAGCTTGGTTTCTGCTAATCCAGCTCTGATTTAAAAAGTTAGAAATTTGAAAGATAATTGATTTAAGATAATTAAAGAGCGTAGAATTAAAAAATATCAAGCGTTTTGTGATCATTTTTGCAGTTTATTGTAAAATTTGTTCTAAAGTTCGAAAGGACCCATGTTCAAATCGAACCTCTTTTTGGGTCATCTCAAATTGAACCTACAATACAGTAGATAACTTATAGGCCTGGTTGAAGCACTGGTAATCAGCCGACCAAATCTGATCCAAGGAATTAAATGACTAAAACATCATGAGTCATTAGATTCAGATTAATTGAGTTTCATTGATTTCAATTTTAATAAAAAAATATAAACTATCAGTAATTTTTTTCTGAATAAAAGTTTTATTTTTGTCAAATTACTCGTTTTTATACTAACAAAAATACATTAAAATATTTAAAAATTCTATCTAAAAGTCCATAATAATAGGAGTGTCCGATTTGGAATCACAATAGTTCCAAATCGAACCGGAAAAAGCGTTTTTACATTTTCTATTTTAGTTCAATATAAGTGAGAGATATATCAAAATGGTCTCAAGCAAAAATGGAGGGAATTAAATCTTTCTAACGGTATCTTCGGTTTTACGAAGATCGGACTTTATTTACATCTTATAGAGAGCAAAAACTGCAAATAGATCCGACTTACCCCACTTCTCTATACATGTCTTCCCTATACATTTATCATTAAAATCAATCATTTTCATTTATCATTAAAATTAACTGAGTTCCATTATACTTAAAATCGGTAAACACTCTATATATTCTACCTCTGCTTAACGGTCAGTAATAATTCGAAATAATATACACTGAAATGTACCAAAAAACATTTTTTATTTAGGCCGGTTCATAGTCCATCCATTCTTATTACAAGATCTTAAGTAATGTCTTAAGACGTTAATACGGTTCTGCGAATGATATTCATAGTCCATTCTATTTTATGACGTCTTAAGTAATGTCTTAAGATGCTAATACGGCTCTTTATTTGGTTCATGACATTTTGAAATTGTACTTAAGACATTGTATTTAAAATAATCATAAATATAAGAATCGACTATAAACATCCTGTGATTGGTTTATGATCTCTCAAGACTGTACTGAAGACAATTTTCAATATGAGAACTGACTGTAGATATCAGCCTTAGTATATGTACGAGGGCAAATCAATAAGTTCTTAGAAAATCTGTCAAAGGGCACTCGCAGTATCATGTCACATTACTTTTTGACAAGTAGCATCTTTCAGCTGATTACTGTCAAATTTTGAGTGATATTTATCGCGTGGTTTCATTTCTGTAGACGATTAAAGCGAACAATCTTTGTATTTGTTGCAAAATGGAAAAAAACGAGTTTCGTGCAGTGATCAAACATCTACATATGAAAAGTTTAACGCCGAAAGAAATCAAAGCCGAATTGGATAATGTTCATAGCACATCTGCACAAGCGACTGTATACAATTGGGTGAATGAATTTAAACGTGATCGTACATCCACATGTGATGCACCTCCGTACGAGGACGTCCAATTGAGGCTGCTACGTCAGAAATCATCGATAAAGTTCACGATATTGTTTTGACTGATCGACGAGTGAAAGTGCGCGAGCTTGTTGAAGTCACAGACATATCACATGGTACAGTGATTTCAATTTTGCACGAACAATTGGGTATGAAAAAGCTATCGGCAAGATTGGTGACGCATTTGCTCACTGTGGATCATAAGCGCGATCGTGTGACGATTTCAAAACAATGTTTGGAGATGTTTCAACGTAATCCAGATTTCTGCGTCGATTCATTACTGAGGACGAAACATGGATCTATTACTTCACACCCAAGACGAAGGAACAGTCAAAACAATGGACTTCACGGGGTGAATTAGCTCCGAAGAAGGCGAAGACCGTGAAGTCGGCCGGAAAGGTGATGTCCACAGTTTTTTGGGATGCACGCGGTATAATTCATATCAATTACCTTCCGTCAAGCAGATGATCAATGATTACTACGCAGCCTTATTGGACCGTTTTAACAAAATTTTAAAGAAAAAACGTCTCCATTTAGCGAAGAAGAAAGTGCTCTTCCATCGAGACAATGCACGTGTTCACACGTGCACCGATGGCCAAATTCAACAAATTCCGCTACAAATTGCTTTCCCATCCAGCATATTCGCCAGATTTAGCCCCCTGCAACTATTTCCTGTTTCCAAACCTGAAGAAATGGTTCGGAGGAAAGAGATTCACCACCAGAGAGCAGCTCATCGCCGAAACAGAGGCTTATTTTGAAGGGTTGGACAAATCATATTATTCGGACGGCTTGAAAAAGTTGAAGAATCGTTGGATCAAGTGTATCGAGCTGAAAAAAGATTATGTTGAGAAATAAAAATGAATCAATAAAAAAAAAATGTGTTTTACTATGTTTTTCTAAAAACTTATTGACTTGTCCTCATATGTAACGATTAATTTCTCCACAAATTAATGTCATAATTATTATATAAATTTTTCTAAAAAAAAACATGTAAAAGTTTTAAAAAATACGCACATAAGATATGTTAATATATTCAATGTATCATAATCAAATCATTTAAAAATATTTTCAATATATATATTTAAAATAATAGCTATACGTATATGTATATATGTTACGGAAAATTCAATTGAATGGATATTGTGCGTAATGGCCAGCCAATGTAATACATAATCACAATTTGTTTAGTCAAAATTATTAATAAAAAAGAGTCGATCAAATTTTCCGGTCATTATAATGAGGAAAATAGCTTGCTTGTATCAATAAGACATATATATTTAAATGAATTTTTGTTAAACCAAGCAGAATTTCTAGTTATTATAACAAGATTTGAGATTTTACAATTAGAACGGTTGATAGATTATACTATAAAAATTTATTTACTATTTTCCTATTGGATCCACAAAACTTCTAATTACATTCACTAGATACAACATTACCAGAATTCTTCTTAATGTTAACCTTAATGTATCCTAGCAGGTTCTATTATTGTGCAAGTTGATGCGAGACACGAGTGGGGCAAAGGCGAAATAAATATATTGTTTAAATTGTTTTGTATCATGCGTGTTATTGTAGTATCCTGAAATGGAACAATTACTGGATTTGTTGGATCAACTATAATAGTAAGTAATGGTATTATCATCCGCCTGAGTAGATAAAAAAATCGAAAAAAAGTTAAGAAGAAGAAATAGAACAAACCCAGGTAGCCAAACCAGAAATAGATTTTAAGCAGAATCTGCTATAAATGATTTTTGATGAAAAAGACAACAGATAAACAGAAATTGTTCCGTAACACAAAATGTTAGCAGAATGTCGGTAGGCTGGCAGAAGATTTGATCAGAGAATGTTAACAGACTACTTCAACTGATATCGCATTTTGCTTCCGTTCTGACGATAACACGTGTTGACATTCTATGTTAACAGTTTTGCAGCAGAAACCGAGCAGGATCTGTTGATAGATTATGAGAAGTGTTGCATACTTGGTATCAAATATGACACATTTTTAACTAACATATATTGGCACTTCATTGTACATTGCAAAAAAACAGTAAACAAATGAAAAAGATAAACCAAAATTTTTTGTATATTTTGACTTAATTTGGTACATTTTTATCATTTAGTTGTACATTTTTCAACAAAATTAAAGGATCACCTGTTCCTCCCTATAAAAATAGGCAAATTTCAAGATACAATAACTTTGTAAAAAATCATTATATCGAGATATTTAAGAAGGTATTTTACAGCTTAAAATTTCTACTTTTCAGATCGGTATTTTAGAGAATGATCTTACTGATCGTTTATGAAGTTACACAAATATACATAAAAATGCATCAAATTTCAAAATTTTTTTTACAAAATTTGCGAAATTTTATGGCGTGAATTAAAAATTGCACATAAATAAGGTTTACAGTTTTCAAAAAAGTAAATCTGTACCTTTAATTTGCCTTTTTATTGATCTCTATGCGATTTTTTTTCATCGAGTTAGTCAACATTGAAACAAAAAGGATCATTTTTCGAATCGCCGAAAATTACTCCTAAAATGGTTACGAAAAACGAAACCCGATCTTATTTTAACGCAGTAAAATTAAACTTACTATTAAAAAAACGATGTCAGTCTGAAAACATTCACTGAAAACATTCAGTTAGTAAAAGATAATGCAGAATACATATTCTGTAATGCTCCATTTTCCAAAGACGAAATATATAGATTCAGTGCATAATCTGCGAAATGTAGACTCATGAAGAATGTGCTGGCTCCAATAAAAGTCAATATGTTTGTGAATTCTACAAATAAAAACGTTTTTTATGATATTTTTTTAAAGCATTCCATAACCGGAATCTTTTATCCCTCTTCAGCTTTTTGTAAATTACATTTGTTCTATATACCCGAGGAACTTCTATTTACAGCATAATTGGAATCACTCTATGGTTAACAAATTATAGCTAACTTATACTAATAGTTATATCACATAAATATCTATTGAATTATTTACAATAAAACAAAATGATATTCCATTCCCACATATTTTCCTCTATTTGTTTGTTATGGAACTTACATCGGAGGATAATTATTTTCAGTATTGTTAATTTTTAAGAAGCTAAAATTACATTTAAATTACTACAAATTTCAAAAAATTAAAAGATTAATTACACATCGAATTAAAGATAATTGTAATGTTTAAAAGTAGAGTAAATTCAAAAGAGGATTTCCTTTTTATAAGATTAAAAATTATTTTAAAACTGATTTATAGAAAGGTAATGTTTAGCTTTCTTGTTATTTTTAATTTATTTGGATAACTATACAGGATGATTGATAAGTAACGATAAATTTTTTGCATAGGAGCAGAATGGACCAAACTGAGAAGAAAATAAATAATTTTTGTTTCTTACAATTTTTCTGTAAAGTTGATAGTTGATTTGAGTAAAAAAAATTGAAAACCAATTTTCGGTAATTTTTAACAATTAATATCTTATTAACTATTGCGAAAATGGTAGAGGACTTTTATACTCAGTTTAGTCCATTCTGTCTCCGTGTGAAAAATTTATCATTACTTATCAAACACTCTGTATATATTACATTCATGTGCATGTAATGAAGCCCAATGATTAATCAGATTTAAACAAATTATTTTCATTCATCTACAAATATCTTATATTTTATTTTTATAAGTGAGTAAAATAAAAATTTTATTCACTTTCAACACATTTACCAATATTATTGACAAGGTACATTATGATATTATATATATTATTAATTTGTACGTATTAAGTATTAATTTTTTTGTTCACGGTCACTTTTGTAGAATATTGTTTTCTGACTACTTTGATTTCCGATATAATTGACTCGCAGTGTACTACACGAAATGAAGAATACGTAATTTAGACTATAATAAGTTTTGTAATACCATGTATATTTTTGGTTTATAGCAATGTTTGAATATAATCGCAACATTAAAAATGACTCAAGCGGAATCAAAACGTTTGTTTTTGTCCTTTGTAATTATTATAAATTTTATGATTTAATTTAAATTAAAGTTCTTTGCTACATTACTGGCTCTTTGCCCTTCTATTGTCTATATTGTTTTATACTTATAGAGGCTTATTATTATTTATTAACTTTATTCTCACTTAGTTTATTTTAATATTTTTATAAATAATTTTTAAAAATAAAATATATTAGGTAGGCCTTATTTGGATCAGGTATCG
>NW_017305652.1:127907-142857 GCF_001594115.1 Trachymyrmex septentrionalis
AAAAAATGATATAATCAAGTTTATCTCATTATACTTTAGTATCATATATAGAAGGGAGTTGCCAAACGCATACCTTCTATTTAACTCTTTCGTTGATACGCCTATTTTTTCGATCGCTTTTTGATATACTGGGCTCACACCCAGAGCAATGTTTAAACAACTGACAATCTTATTTAAAAAATCCAATATGAAAATAATTATGGATCAATTTCAAGATCTATAGAATACATTCAAATAGTTTTTGATTGAAATTTCATTACAGTTTTTGTGAAAAAAATTCTTGAGTTTAATGAATAGAGAAAAAACGAGTAAAATCTTTAAAAAATTGTAACTTTTAAAATATTCAATATTAAAAGATAAAAATTTACAAAATTGTTGTTCAGATACGATACTTTGAAAAACAAATTAGTTTGTAAATTTTGGATAAAAGGATATTTATTTTGCATATTGGATGTAGGCTATTTTGGAAATCGAAAAAACAGATTTTTTTGTTCTACAAAATAAAAGAAAATTGAGTTTCAAAGAGTTAAAATAATTTTGTGGGTGATTCATACAGTATGTCAACAAACAGTTAATTATCTTCAATTTTTTATATTTTTCGTTTGACACTGATTTGAACGCAAATGAACATTAGAAATTGTAGCTTGATGTTTTAGACATTCTTTGTTACATGTTTAACATTTTACCAATAACAAATTAATTTAATATAAATTTTTTTGTAACATGCAGTAAAAAGTAACAATCACTTAAATTGTACTTGTAGGTTTTTTAAATATTTCTTTTGAAAATAGCAAATTTGAACCAAAATAATTAAATAAAATATAAGATTTAACGAAAGGAATTATTAATTAATACCTAATTTTATTAACTTATCAGAAAAAGATTAAATATTTAATAATTAATAAATAATAATAAAACAATACAAAAAAGGACGCCAAAATAAAACTAGATTGAATTTATTTTTATAAATAAATTATTCATATCAATTAGTTTTATTATCAGTCTTACCTTGTGTTAGTATGATTTAAGAAACTTGATAGATTTAAAAAAATACTAACTTAATCTTTATAATAATTGCAATTGTATATACAATGAATGTAAAATAATCTATAATAAAGCTTCTTTTATGGAAATATAAAAATTCATAATAACTATATAAACGTATTATTATATTACATAAATTAATCAAAATTTTACATCACTTATACTTGATTATTTTTTATAGTGTTAGCGCGTACAAAACAAGTTATAATTTGTTAAATCTTTGTCTTTATTATTTATTTCTCATTTATCTCATATTTTTGTTAGTAAATGTTGCTCATATTAAATAATAATGTAAAATATTAAAATGAGGTATGATTCAGGTGACCCACATTTAGTTACTCTCTCCTATATATAAAGAAAATTAAATGATACAATATATACAAATATTAATTATTAAAAAAATATGTACCACTTTAAAATGACTTTGTCATAAATTTTCTCTTAATTTTCTTTTATATATTCGCCTATATATATGTTGATTCCCTTCGAATTCTCTTAATTAATAAAGAAAAGCATATTTCTCAACTCCAACGACTTTCCAACACGGATGAATTTAAAATTTTAAATGTGAAATGCTTTATGTAGCTTGTTTAGTAAATGTACCAAAAAAATAGAGAAAATTTATATAAAAAAATATATATTGGAGCATAATTTTAGACATAATGTAACAGCAGAAGTAAATATGTTATTTTTCCTGAAAATTATATATTATATAATATAAGAAAAAATATATATATCAACATTTGTCGTGGATTCCATTTTTGCATTTGCAAATTGCTACAGCTTTCCTATAATTTTAATTCCATTTTTCTCTTTATTATGCATTTCTTGTTATAATATCTTTACATAAACATTACCTATAAGTATATTATATTATTTGTTTTCTTTATTATTTGTACCACATCTTGTTTATTATAAGCATAAGTTTGATTATTATGATTGATTAATTATTACGACATACAAAACGAATAAATTCTTTACACACATATACATGCATAAGCACGCATATGCATGTATATATAAAAAAAGAGTTATAATTACCTAATGTATACTATTAAAACACATTTGTAGCAAAATATTTTTATATGACAAATAGAAGCATAAATAATAAACGAAATTGTACGATTGTTGTATATTTTATTTCCTATTTTTATTTTTAATAGTATTTCAAGAAAATGGTTTAAAAATGTATATTCAGATCTACTATTCTATATTCACTTTTATCATTTTATTGTTTTGTTATTTTTTCCACTGTTTTTGTTTTAATATATTTTCTTACAAAATAAAGAAAGTTATATAATTGAAGAGAATTTCAAATAATAGATACTAAAAAATATTACATATAGATTAATAAAACAAAAAAATTAAGAGGTTGGAACAGAGATAACGTAAATTTTCGAAATTCTTATGTAACTACAACCTGTACTACTGCCAATTGGAACAGAAATACGAATTAAAACGAAGAGGAAAAAAATGTAGATAATAAATGAATGTTCATTTTTTCCTAAGATATTCAGCTCAGTCTGAAGCTCCTAAGCGAAGCAGCTGCTGCATCATTGCGTTGCAGTGAATATCCACTAGTGGGGGTGTAACACGTTTACACATGCACGTGTTCTCTCGGCAGACACGCACAGAAGAATGGCTCCGACGCCATCAACGCATCACGACACGACTCGTCGTGAGAGAGAGTGCGCGCGCGCGCGCGCACGCGAACGACATATCGCCATTTTATATTATTATTGTCTTTCGCTGTAAAATTTAGCCCGCAAAACGATTGGTTAGCCATTAAATGCGATAGGTACGATAGATTTTAAAGTCGTTTAGATTAATTAATTCTTGGATATATATGATTTTTGGATTGTTGGAACTTGAGCTATACGTTTCATTGTTAACTCATCGAATCTATATACCTTCAACGATGCACAAACACTCACCAAATAATCATCACATCGATACACAAACACTTCCATGCGATTTTTCGCGTACTATTATACGCATAACGATTATCCGAAAATCATTAACATTCAATGTCAAAATTGAAAGCCACAACGAAAGGACGAACGTCCTAGTTACAACTCCGACGGTTCACCTTCGACTGAGGCCTGAGGCCAGCGGATCGTGTGGAGTCGCTTGAGAGTGGAACGGCAGACACAAGAGAGAGCTAGTGGCACCAATAGCAACGATTTGCTGAACCGGAGTGGATTCGTTTTTGGAACTTTCACTGTCAATGCGCGCCTTGTATCGCAGTGTGTTTTATGCCTGAATAAATCTGCGCGCTCATGTGCTTGTAGTAAATTGTGAGAAGTAAAAAACTTTCACCGATAGTATAATATACAATAATAAATTTTTTAATTAATTCTATTTATTATTTCTCTTTAAATTATAGTTCAAAAGAGTTCTTAGAGAAAAAAATGGAGTTACATTAATGTAGTATGAAATTAACATAATTATAATTATGAAAGTCCAGAGCTCGGTAAAATAATTGATATAATTTATTTAAAATAAAAAATATAAAATAAGAAATATGTACTTTAAATAAACGTTTCAAATAGTAAATACAAAATAGTTTAATGATTTTGTTTATTTGAATATATGAATATAAACATTTATAAGTATAACGTTTCAGTTTTTTTTATAACTATAGTCTATAATTAATATTTAATAGTATTAACCCTTCGCGAATCACAGGTGAAAAATTGAAACGTGGATCATATGTGGGTGTATCTTGTACCCCACACATGCTGCACTTAATCATAAATAGACCATATAATTTAACTACTCACCGTCACTTTTATTGACGGATTAGTAACATAACTGATACAATTTATTTAAAATAAAAAAAAAGGTTCCAGAAAATTATTCAAAATACAAAATTGTTGTATTTATAAATGTTTATATTCAAATAAACAAAATCATTAAAATATTTTGTATTTACTATTTGAAACGTTTATTTAAAGTACATATTTCTTATTTTATATTTTAAGTAAGTTTTTAAATCAATTTCTTATTTAAAATAAAAGACAAGTTATTTTTCTACTTTAAATAAAAGTTATTCTATATTTTAAAAATAAATAAATGCATTTTCAGGTCCTATTTCTTATTTTATATTTTAAATAATTTTTCGAAACCTACTTTATATTTTTTATTTCAAATAGGTCGTATCAGTTACTTTACCGATTCGTACGATTTTATATTTTAAACAAGTTTCTGAAACTTATTTTATATTTTTTATTTTAAATAAGTTGTATCAGTTATTTTATCGAGCCTTGCTTGGATCCAATAATCAATCACATACAAAATGATATCTAAAAAAGCAAAATGTCTAATAAAAAAACTTCCTAACGATCTGCGGGTAAAAATAATTAACTACATGACCTCATTTACTTGTTACATACTATATTAAATTAGCGAGTACATATGATATATTTTACGTATGCACAGGGGCATATGATGGATGCGAGAACGCATTGCATATGTCGGGATAGAATTACAAATATAAGGGGTATTAAAACGGGGCTGAGAGTTACTATTTAGCTGGGAACTATCGGGGTGGGTCATGGTCAGAGAAAGGAGGGCAACCCTCGCTATACCCAGGCAAGCCTGGACAAACTGTGCCATATTAACCAGCATTTCAGAAACACTGCATCCGAAATTTCCAATACATAATATAAGAATGCGACGAAACTGTTTAAATATTTTTATCTATTCAAGAGTACGATAACATTGCTCAACAATTTTTTTCAAGCATAAAAATGAAAATAATTACTTTCTGATTTTTGAGTATTGAATATTATTTCATTAAATTAAATATTATTTTATTAAATTATTTATGTCATAATTTTGAAAAATTAGGTTAAAATTGTGAAAGAGAACAATTTTAGTGTATGTACGAGTATACTTGCACATTATATAACAACAATATGTAACGTATTGAAGAAATTTTATTGTAATCAAATAAGTATCTTTTAGAATTTGTAGTCCTTAAAAGAAATTTGTTGTATCGATGACGATTAAAAAAAATATTTATAACTATTCTATAATATAACTGTATAACTTCTATAATATATTGTATTACATCAAATTATAACATACATATATGCCATTAAGAATCCATCAAATATGTTTTAGTTATATGTTATTCAAAATTAAGACTTTTCCAGAACACTAAATACTAATCTGATATCAAAGTTAATAAATTCAATTTAAATTGTATAAAAAAGCTCCTATGCATAAATTATTCTAAAAATTCGAACATTTATTAATTGTGATATATTCATCATATTGATTCTATCATTTCTAATATAAACCGCAAAAAAGCGATACACTGAAAAATTAGGAAAAATTTACCAAATTTCAAATGATCATAACTTGCTAAATAATAAAGATAAAAATATGTTTAAAAATACAAAATGAAGCTTGAAGTGTCCATTTTAAGAATATTTGAATGAAATTTATACTAGACTATTATTATCAAAATGTCAGGTAACAAAGTGAGAAGTGCAAAGTTGATAATCGAAGATCCGTAATTGTCACGATGCCTGGTGTAAATCAGGTATGACAGCCTAATGCGACAAAATGCACATGAAAACATGGAATTTTATTTTTAAAATGCTTTTTTACGGAGTTCGATATGATCATTTTTCACTGAGTTATTCCAAATTTAAGGTATGTCATTAACTCAAGTTATGATTGTAATTCATCCCAATATGAACTGTATAGAGTTTGATGGATCGGAATTGAACCTCATTTTGTGGCCCAGTACAAATCTTATTCAAATATTCTTAAAGTGGACACTTTAAGCTCCATTTTGCATTTTTAAATATATTTTTATCTTCATTATTTACCAAGTTATGATCATTTGAAATTTGATTTTTTCTAACTTCTACTTCTCAGTGTATTTTTTTGTGATATTACTTTTGACATAAGATTGGTATTCACTAAAAAATCTTCAAGTAAAAATAACATAATTTAAAAAATATTTAATAAATTCTTAACAGCATATGTAAGTCGTACTTTAACGCAACAATCTCTATTACTCATATAATTATTTTTTTAATCATAATTGATAACACAATAAATTCAATTTCACGTCAAATTTTAAAATTTGAAATTCTAACCACATATTTAACTTCGATTAATAAAACTTCTTAAACATATCACATATTATAGTAGTTGTAATAGGTATACTAAAATAGCCCCTTTTCCAACTTTAACAGCAAATTTCTTAAAATTATTACATTTAGGATAATAATTGGTAAGCGGAAAATCGTATTAACTCAAAAATTATTAAAAATGCTTCATTCTTATGCATTTTTTGTTTATTGAACAGTATAATTAATTTATAACATGTGTTTTACTTGATTCTTATAATCTTCTGTTTTAACTAATGTGTCATAATCGGAATTTAAATTATAGAGTTTTACTGTTTTACGTACAGTTCCTCAAAATGTGCTATAAATATATGTATATCTCACTATAAGTTAGTATAAATAATTGTCTTTTAAATAATCACAAATAATATTTTGAAGTATGCTGCGTAATAGACTTTCAAAACCTTTTTTTACAATTTATCATAAAACAAATGTTCTGACATACACTGCTAGCACTAAAAATTTATAGTATACCTAATATGAATTATAGATTTTCAGTAGTGGCAGCATATATCGAAATACAGCCATTAACTATTAGCGTTTTTCACTGGCAGAACTGGTGCACACTCAGTGCACATTAAAACTATTGTGCATTAACCTAATCTGACTGTAAAAGTGAGAGATCTCAATTAATCAAATACCTAATGTATATGTTATCAAATATTATTGGTATAAATAAGTTTCCGCCGTTTGACAAACAATGGTGCTACCAGTATGTTATAGTTAAAATTGTCAGTTGTAAAACGTCATATCGTAATGTTGGACATCTGGCAAAAACATAACCTTGAAATATTAGCGATTTTGCATCAGCATCTTATATCTTTTTTCGTGCGAAAATGTCGAGTTTTGAGCCGAATAAGCATCATTTGCGGGAGCTTTTGATTTACTTCTTTAATTTGAAGAAATCTACAGCTGAGGCGCATCGATTGCTTGTAGAAGCATATGGTGAGGCTGCCTTAAGTGAGAGAATTTGCCGTGAGTGGTTTCAAAAGTTTAAGAACGGGGAATTTGACGTCGAAGACAAAGAACGTAGCGGAAGGCCGAAAGCGTACGAAGACGCGGAATTGGAAGCATTATTGGATGAAGATTCGTGCCAAACGCAAGAAGCACTTGCACTTACATTAGGAGTGACTCAACCAGCAATTTCACATCAAGTATATTTTTTTGAACTCTTAATTCTCGCAATTTTCTCTGAAAATTGAAAAATAGAATCGCGCATATACTATTCAGACAATACAATTTGCGCCAAAATTCATAATGCGTTTACCGATTAGAATTAGAATGCGGAGGGCTATACAAAATTAAAAGTACATCTTTCCGCAGAAATGCAACAATATCCTTCAAAACGAAAGAGAAATTTCTATAAGGGTTTACTTCTTTAACATTTTGTGATAACACTTGAATGGATAAGGTAACGCAATTTTGAATTGTATTCTTTACTTAATTTGGTATGGGATTTAAGTTGGCGCTGTTGATATCAAATCTTTTATACGAATAATATATATCATTAAAGTTAATTATATCATAAAAGTCAATTAATCAAAAGTTAATCATAAAAGTTATTTATTTAATTTCGTATCCGAATTACATGGGATTAACTTAACGCCAGTTGTTGATATCAAATCTTTTTTACGAATAATACATAAAATTATGTGGAATTTAATTTGGCGTCAGTTTTGTTGATATCAAATCTTTTATATGAATGATACATATCATTAGAGTTAACTTAAGTAAGATAGTACCACTGGCGTTTTACTTTTTAATTTGATAGAATTTAACTTGATTAGTTAAGATTGTAGCAACTTTTAATTTTTTATTTGATATATTAGTTTTTTTCAAGGAGTAGTAACTTTTGATAAAGAATTAAAATTGCTATTACTTGGGTTAAAATAAAAATTTAAAAAAACCTTTAATAAGAATATCTTTGAAGAAAAATAAAAACTACTATTAATTGGGTTGGATATTTAGGTTTTATTCGAGAAGCACATTTTCTTAGCACCTTTTTTTACCTTTTTTAAAAAGGTAAGTTTTGTGATTGATTCTATTAAACAGCAAACATAATTAGCCAGTTCCACAGCCAATTAAGTAATTGGTGTTGGTGAAATCGGTCCAAATAATGCTTTACGAAAAACATGCACTCTTAGCGCTTTTTTTATCTTTTTTTTAAAAAGATAAGTTTGTATAAATAACAAGAGACAGTATCATTTGTATTTTATTTTTTAATTTGATACAATTGAATTTAATTAATTAAGATTGTAGCATCTGGGTTTTAATTTTTTATTTGATACATTAATTTTTTTCAAAAGAGTAATAATTTTTGACAGGGAATTAAAGTGCAATTCCTTGGATTCGAATCAGAAAACTAATAAGAATATCCTTGAAGAAAAATTATATATATAACTATTTACTTAGGTTGGATACTTAGCAGAATTTAACTTGGTTAGTTAAGATTGTAACATCTGGATTTTAACTTTTCATTCGACGCATTAATTTTTTTCGAAGAGTAACAATTTTTGACAGATTTAAATAACCAAAATATATATATAGATACGTCTATGGTTGCGTAAGATAGCACAAAGACAGAAATTACTGTGCTTAATACAATAATCTGTGTCCGACTGTCAACAGCAAAATACGTGCACTTTTTTGTTTTCGTATATCAAAAGAAAATTATTAGACGAGTATTCTTTTTGGTCTACATGATAATTAAAGCAATTAATAACAATCAAATGTTTTTTTGATATAAGCTATTATCGTATTTTTTAACTTTAATGTTCAAGTTGCTATTTCATTTACGGTTTCAATTATAAAAAAATATTTCAATCAATATCGATATTGGGCTTGTCGAGTATCCCACAACGAACTTATAAATTCAGCTGCTTAAATAAAAATCTGTCTTTATCGATGTTTTTTATTCTATTTTAACGATATATATATTTTACGTTTAATTATTATTATAAAGAGTAAAGATCTTAGTTTTCCTAATTTTGTTAATTAAAGCATTTAAAACGAGAGATTATTACAAATTATTATACTTAAGTTGAAAATAATAAAAATTTGATTAATATGTACACATAATCCTTTAATATTTTTAGTAATATATAATCTCATTAAACGATTATCTTCATAGCTCAACTTATCCTTTGAGGATGCTCAACATGACTCATAGGTAAGGCATATTGATCCACTTTGTATCCTTGTAAGTAATTTTTTTCTTATTTACGAGATATATTAAGGATTTATAAGTACTTAATTATTGAGATAAACATGCAATGTTTCAAAGCATTTACCATTATCTATCGTAATTGTATAAAGATTTATAACTCAAAGAAAAAGTGTCACAACACTAGCCCCGTTCTATTTGTTTTATCTGTTCCAAATGTCAATTGATTTTAATTTATTAGGAACAGCGTATACATTTTATTGATTAACTAATTAAATGTGCGAAGTTAATTAAAGTATGTATCTTTCAAAATTCATTCAAAGTGTAATATCATAAGAATTGCTTTATGGCTTTTATAATAGGTAGTAAATAGCAATAGATTTTTATGGAAAAAAAATCAACGTTATGCTCAGTTGAGATTAAATGTATCCGCGGGTATTTATTTAATCATTATGTTATAACGATACTTTTATTACGTAAATTTATTATTAAAATGTCTAAAAACTTGTCAAATCTTACACAACGACAATCTTGAAAAGATTTATTTGTTTTAAATATCGAAATAGAATATAAAATAGTATACACATATGTCTATATGCAAAAAGTGTTATTCATAATTTAACTGTTTTTATGTTGTTAAACGTTTAATTTTCATTAATTTTTATTGTAATTTTAATTATCATTGATTTTTAACGGTCATTAATTTTAAATAAACTTGAATATGTTAAACTACTACTGTTAGACTACATCATGATCCACAATTAGATCCTAGAACTAGATGTGGATCAATTATAAATTCGTTATATATATTACAATATGCTTGCGCAAATTATTTTTATTCTTCTGGGATGTAGTAACGCTACCAAAAAGAATAAAGCATTTGGTGAATTAATATAGTGTTGCCAGGGAGCGAAAGAATCGGGAAAAAACTCGGAAAAGAACGGAAACGAAAAATATTTCTTCCCACGCTTTGAGAGAAAGAACCCGTGGCCACCGTATTTTCTTTACATATGACGACATTGGCGACACTATCAGTTAATATGAATCAACGTGTATCAGTTATCTTAATTATCTATAGTATCTATACTTATATCTATACGTATATTAGTTATCTTAACTATCTATAGTATCTATACTTATATCTATGGCCTATGGTTATAATATATCTTCAAGTGTTAACTACTAAAAATTTATTTTTAATTCCTCGTTTATTTTATGTTGTTTATTCCATACAAACTTAATATATGTATGTATACATTATGTTAAAAAAATTTTTTATAATTTTATTTAATATAGCAACTTGTTTCTTTAACTTAACCTAATTAACCTATACTGTAAAAGCATATACTATTATTACTATTATTATTTGTGCTTCTTTTTTATTGTAAGCTGTTATATTTTGTATTTTTTAACATTCTATTCAAGAAATTAATATCAGATGCCATCTTCTAAAGCTAAGCTATGAATTTATTTTGTGTGTGCTATAAGAATTTGATATTTTTATAATTATTTAAAAAAAACCGTTTTCTCCCAATTCCAGGTTCTTTCCCGAGAAAAATTCCGAAAAAAATAGGTTCTTCCCCGATGATTTAAATTTCTCGGGAAATTAACAACACTATACATGAGTCTAATTATGGATAATTGTTACTTTATTTAATTCAAATTACATCATATAAGACAGTGATAAAATGAAATAAAATCATCTATAATGTGATCTTTATGATCAATCATAACTATTAAATATTTTATTAATTTTTTTCCATATTGTTCTGAATAAAAATATGAATTTTTTTTTAAAGAATGATCTACAGCTAGTGGTTTCATCCTATTTCAATTAAAATCGATGGACAACATAACCAGTAATATACTTTAATCCCTCATCTTCAATAGCATCTATTCTGTCCATTTTATCTACACTAAGAGAAAATGTTTTAAATTTTAATAAATATTTGAATAGTACCAGTTGAATATTTACTAAATGTAAACGTATATTTATTTGATACAAGAATCATTAATTTGATTTATCTGTAATTATAAATATAATCAAATAGGGCTAATGAGTTACAGTGCGGTAAGTGGTACGTAAAATCTTTATCGTATATCAAGTATTACATAGATGTTTCGGCTTCTCTTCGGGCCATCTTCAGTATACAGTCAGTGAAGTAAGAATTATAGAAATTTTCGCTCATGATACAACGATAGAGTACCCATTACTATACCATGTTTGATTTCAATACTGATAGATTTTCTTAGTCAATATTTTTTACTATTTGATTAATTCTTTATAACTGCTTTTTTGACTGAACGGAATAATCATGTTTCAATTATTTGTTCGTTGCCATCTGACCTTTCTACCAAGTGTCAACTGAATTTAAATCGTTTGAGTGAGTATTCTACCATGAGTGAAAATTTCTATAATTCTGACTTCACTGTATACTGAAGAGAAGCCGAAACGTCTGTAATACTTGATATATGATACAGATTTTACGCATCACTTACCGCGTTATTAGCTCCATTTGATTACATTTTTGACAATTTCGAGTTTTGTATATTTATACCTATTATTATATTTGATTCAGCAAATATTCATTTTCCATAAATATATTTGATTTACCTATTATTATAAATGTAATCAAATGGACTAATGAGAATTATAATGCAGTAAGTGATGCGTAAAATCTTTTTTATATTACATAGGCGTTTCGGCTCCTCTTCGGGCCATCTTCAGTATAGTGAAAACAGAATTATAGAAATTATCACTCATGGCACAACGGTAGAGTACGCACTATTATAACACGTTTGATTTCTGTATTATATTATATTTATATTAGTACTATTCAAACAATTATTTATTAAAATTTAGTAAATTTTTCTCTCAGTGTATAAAAGCGAAAAATTCCTCTTCTTTCAAAGTTCGATATTCGTAGATTGTATACAGTTACATTATTATTTTTTGCATCATATTTTGCGCAATTCTTCTTCAAAAGGCAGTAATATATCAAAATGCGGCAGTAGCTTCGGCAGTATATGACAAGAGGGGATACAAAGCCAGATAGATTCTACCGAAACGTTACAAATCCTTTCATTACAAAACACATTGGTTGAGTACTTGCCTAAAACATATCTTTTTTACACAGTATTTGAAATCTAGAGCGATAGGCTTGTCGCATGCAATACCAATAGCTCTGATTAATGAAAATAAGTTTTCAAGTACATCTTGATTTAACCGTTTGGTAAATAATGTATTGCATCTTAACATTGTTGTTGGAATACATTTCCTTAATTGGCAAAAATTGCTGCAAAGAACAGTTACTAATAATAATGCCTTTTTGGAATGTAATTAAACTTTTGTGCCTTCCATCTCAATTGTCATCTCATTCATTAGTTCGGTCATTTCTTATAAAATGCTATCTTGCCGTCATGTTTGCCATATATACTATTAGCATTAAACATTTCCAACCAGTCGTTAAACAAGCAGATAATGCGGGCTGTTTCCTTCTAGTCAAAATTATTGAAGTAGTTTTTTGTCCAAACCATTCAATGCAAGCTATTCGTTCAGAAAGTAATTGTATAAAAATTGTATAAAGTATAGTAGGAAGAATTTTTTGTCTTTCATAGCCTTGGACGTGAAGGTAATATTGGAAAATATTGTAAGAAACTTTTACATCTCTTTTGCACAAATACTTAAGATTCATTCGATATACTTCTTGTCCATGCGATGTCTCCGCACACCAAACTCATTATCAATAAAGTGATTTCTTGCTAACTCGAACAAGTGTGGCATATCTGCAAACATAGAAACCTTTAATTTTTCGTCGAGAGGATGCTGAAAATAATTAAGGAGCAGACTTTCAAAATGCTTTTTATCTAAAATGTATAATTTTCAGAAAACGAGGAAGAAAGTCACAAGAAAACTGTATGCCTTACAAAAAATAACAATTTGCTAATAAGACATGAAAATGTTCAATAAAATTGTTAAACAATTGCTAAAAATGTTAAACATACATTTTGTTTATTTCTAGTCACAGAACTATGCACTTCGAATGTAAAGATTTTTTTTAGCACATAAATTGATAGTGTGGAAATATTTTTAGAACATAGAGTAACTTAAAATATGAATCTATCAACACTGAACACTATGCCATCTTTAACTAAAAAAATTGAAATTTTGGACAAAATGCATTTTGGAAGTCTGCTTCTAAATTGTTTTTGAGAGCAATTCTAATTTTCAATTCAGACTATAGCGCGATGTTCGTTGAACCCAAAGAAGATTAGATAGAGTGGAAGATCCTTATGAGATCATAATATATTTTCGCGTATGCTGCTATCAATGCCATCTTATGAGTCTGATGCTGCATTTATCAATAATAGCGACGAAAAAATTAACGAAGACAAACGGAATTCGAACTCGGTATCCTCCATTTTCATACCTAAAGCTGCACGGTCACGAATACTTCATTATAATATTCTGTTCTGTCTATATAAAATAAAAATAAAATTAGGAACAAATTGTGCATCAGACCATGATGGAATCAGAAAGGTAAAGCATTGCGCATAATAGAGTAGAAATGAATAAATTTCGAACAATCAAACTCTATCGGTTTCTATTGCATTTTATTGTATTTTCAATATCAATTAAACTCTATCGCTTTTTATTGTCTACGGCGCATCCTTCGGAATGCTTCACCTATCTAATTTCTCCATGCGTCGGACTCAACAGATGACTCTCGTCATGATATACGAACCTTCCGCTTTAACTAATTCTCTTTGGTTGAACCCATATCACATATCATGTCAGTAACAGTGTGACCTATATTATACAATCATGAAATAATGCACAAAGGTGTATTTTTGATCATTGCCGTATCATAATGATAGTAATCGTTTGTTTTTATTTAGAAAATATACTACGGACCATTGACACACAACTTATGTGATCCAACAATTTTCTGCAGTTTTCGATCGATAATAATTTTATTATATAAGTAGATTTCGTTAAATGTGAGTATAACTAGCTTTCATACGTTTGCATGCTTTTTCCTTTACATTTCATGCAGGTAAGAATTGTATCTAACATGCCAGGATTTATGTTGATATTATCACCTTCTCAGAATTGAAAAAACAGGGAGAAGCATTTTTATAATACTTCTCATGTATCGGTAAGCTTTGGGACTGATGCATCGTGAAGACATAGCGCTCGCTATATCTTCTGAAGACCAGTTTATGCGTGTCGCATTAAGATTCAATAATATTCATATTTGACTCGACGTAAAGATTTGTGTACATTTTGACTTCACATTTCAATGTACCAAGATAAATTTTGTTCTTGCTGCCTTCAATTTTTCCTTCACTGCAATCTCTTGTAATTTAAGATTCTTGCTGAAAACGTAAAGCAAATAAAATACATGTATGCAAATTCAGTAAATACTAGAGTAATAATATAAATGTAACTTCATCTCTATTCAACTTCTCTTGTAGTTTGAATTTTGCAAGTTTCTTCTTCAAGGTTTCCAATTCTTGTTGCAAGTTTTTTCTGAAAACATGCAATAAAAATGATATTCTGCATATCATATATAATATATATATATATATA
>NW_017305652.1:142957-154304 GCF_001594115.1 Trachymyrmex septentrionalis
TAATATATATTTTTATATTTATTTATTTATATAAGGTCTATTTCAAACTCTAAAATGACAATATATTATTGTTCTTTAATAATCATTCCTCTTTTATAATAATTATTATGATTTCGTTTTTTTTTTTAAAGAATCTGTAGATAACAAAATTTAAAAACACGAGTAAAATTTCATAATTATATTCATGTTTGAACATTAGGGTGATCTAGATAAAGTATTACTTACATGGAGTCAACACCTTTATTGGAGCTATGGAGATTTGTTACAGATGATGCACTTGGTGTCACATGTAAAGTATTGTCTATATTACATACATTCATAATATTCTTTAATGCATCTATAATTTCTTTTGATGCGACATTGATATATGTTGACGCAGTTGATATTTTTTTAAACACATCGACAAAATTCATTGGCACATTTTCTATAACTGTACATGAAGGAATCATTTTTTCCGATGTAATTTTCATATGCATTGGAATATTCGACACTTTTTGAATAACTGTACTGACACAATCCATTGACATATTCGCTACAACTACAGATGAATGCATTACTTCTTGTGGTATAACATTGATGTGTAGAGACATTTAACACTTCTCCAGGTATATTGGTATTATCGATTAGCACATGTCATTACTTTAAATGCATCAATGATGTAATCCCTCCTTCATCAAAGTGATTAAGCCATTGTGTATTTTTCACATGCAAATCATTAAATAAATGCATTATAAGTGCATAAATAAGTGCATTATTGTTCGGCTTATGAACTTTTCAAAGAGTATCGCCGGCAGTTGCAATCGAAAAGATGTTTTAAAACATGATGGTTCATCCTAAATAAAATAATGTATATTTAAGTTATCCATCAGATTATTAAATATTTTCCAATTTTTATTCCTATTAAGAAAAAGGGGTAATGCACATTCATACGTGCAATTCGTCGAAATTAACTTTTACATAACTTTATAACCTATAAATCTGTGCAACACATTCGATTATATAAAATTATTTTTCTTATTATTAAAAATTATGCTTTTCGAGGCAATTTATTGTTTAAACTTTAAAATACAATAAGAAGCAACAATGAGCATGAAACTATTCATAAATAAATTAAGAAACAAAATTTATTATCATTTTCTTATACTTTATATATTAAGAATATACAAAGTACAATGACGGGAAAGAGCAATTTTTTGCACATCTCAAAGATACTAAATTTGCCATTGCTAACACCGATTTGATTGTATATTATTTTCTTACCTTTGGTAACGGAGATATCTTGATTTGTACAAACTTCACGTCACTTCATGCAAAGCTTCGTCTTTTGGAAATGAAAAATATTTCACAATTTCGAATGAGATTTTTCGTTTTCTTAAAATAGTTTTTATAGCCTTTCACTACCCACCTTATTTTTAAAGTATGATTATATTTATGATGTGATAACCCTACTACTTTTACGTACTCGCTGCTTAGTGACAGACTTAGAGCATATAGACATGTTCTAAGGTGACAGGCCGTGATTTGCGGCCATATTGCACGTAAATGTGACGTAATCATGATGGAAGTATATTAGGTGTGCTCGTTTTCGAGACGAATTTCGTATCGTTCTGCGCATAACCAGGCGGCCATTTTAAACATTTGCATCGCGGTAACTTTGAAGTGACACACAAAGTGACATTTCGCAAAAATACATGTTAAATAAAAACGTGCACAAATAGTTTCATAAAAAAAGGATACAGAAATTTGTATTTTTTTCGATTTTCGAAGGATTAAATATTGATATTAAAATAGCAAGAAGCTTGTGGAACAAACAATGTCAATGTTAAAAAATGGTATGTATAAAATATGTAATAATAAATGATTAAAATTTATAGTACATAAAATAAAATAAATTAATTAATGTTAAGGTTAATTATTAATTATTCGTGGAAAGGTAGAAAGTCAATGTGAGCTAACACAGGTTGTTGATGTGTAAGAATATTCAAAATATATTCAAAAATGAAATAAAAATTACAGATGTTTCAACCCTTATTATTGGGTCATCTTTAATGTAGGTTTGAAAAAATTCAATTGTGAAAATTAAAACATGTAATGTTGAGTATTCAGTTAAATACGACAGACAACTTTTATATTTTATCTATTGATGAAATAGTAAGCGATCATTACATGTTTTAATTTTCACAATTGAATTTTTACAAATCTACATTAAAGATGACCCAATAATAAGAATCAAAACATCTGTAATTTTTATTTTATTTCTGAATATATGGTATTCTTACACACCAACAACCTATGCTGGTTCCTATTGACTTTCTATCTTCCTACGATTTATTCTTGGAGCCTTCAATCAAGATTGAGATTTATTAATTAATGTTAATTATTAATCGCTATTTGTTAATGTTCATTATTCATTAATAATGTTATGTTTTAATAATGTTATTTTTATTCATATAGGAATGTATTATAACTGTTTGGTAGGCAAATGTAAAATGAAAAATAAGAGAAACAGTGAACAACAGAACATGTACTTACAAAGACAGTAAGTAAAAATATAAATAATAAATAACAAAGTATAAACGATATAGATTGGAAGCATTACGTTTCTGAAAATATCAATATATAATCAATATATAACGGATCAAGAGAAAGTGTATCGTTTTGTAAATTCATTGTTTTTGTTTTTTAATATGTATCATCTCTGACAACAATCTTTTATATAAAATTTGCTCTTTGCGTCTAAAATATGTACGTTATCCCAATCAAATTCATGAAATACGTCCATCCGATGTTGTGTGATAACCGAATGTTGGATCGTGTTTCTATTAATATGATTCCTATGTTTACTTATGCGCGTTTTTAGGCATCTGCTTGTCTGTCCAACATACGATGCATCACAGGCTTTATAGTCAATCTTATATACTACATTGGATTGAGAAGATTGAGATAGCACATTCTTCTGAACTTTGATAAATCTATTGAGCTTATTTATGCCTCTATAAGCCATACGTAAAAATGGTATATTTTTTAAGAGCATACTGATTTTTGTGGAAATATTAGGAATAAATGGTATACAGAAAATTTTTTTATTATTGATCTCTTCTTTGTCAATTGTTTATCAATAATAAAATCATCAGCACGATTAAAAAGATCAAATTTTTTATAAAGTCTTTTTTTAATAGTTGAAAATATCAAACTTAGAGGATAACCATTATTCAGAAGGATTTTTGATGATTAAGTCAAAATTCTTTTTATAAACTCGAATGAGAAAGTAAATTAATAAAACTCTATCGATCAAATAATCGTGCCAATTTTTTAACAGACAGGTTGCCATGAGAAATAATTAAGAAAACGATCCGAAAATGTAGATTTACGATACCAATAAAAAATAAGAGTCTCCTCTTTTTTTATCAAGCAAATATCCAAGAAATTTAATGAGGCTCTACCAATTTCCATTGTAAATTGTAGTTGTAGGTGGTAAGAATTGAATTTAATAAGAATCTCATCAATATGAGCATTGTCAATAGCTAAACAATGTCATCAACATATCTTACATAAAACAGTGATGTCACACAAAACAAAAATAAGGCCTGAATTTACAAAACGATACACTTTCTCTTGATCCGTTATATATTGATCTATTTTCAGAGACGTAATGCTTCCAATCTATATCGTTTCTACTTTGTTATTTATTATTTATATTTTTACTTATTTGTAAGTTCTGTTTCTCTTACTTTTCATTTTACATCTGTCTACTAAATAGTTATGTCGTGTCTAATATCTTAAAATTTTGTTTCATGTAAGTGAACTAAAATTGGATTTTTACTTTGTTATTTATATTAACTTTTTAATTTATTCATATTTGTATTACACAGTAAATGGAACAGTTTAATGGAACATATGCAACAAACCTTATAAAAACAGTTCAATCTTGATAGTCATGTAAGTTTTTTTTTTACCATTTTTCGTGTATAATCTTATGTTAGCATTTTTTTATTATTTTTAACCTCTTGGGTCGGTCGTTTTTAAAACAAAAAATATTTTTCTTTTTAGTTAACTTAGTAATTTAATGACCAAGATTAACTCAGACATTACGACCACGTTTTTTCTTGCTTTTCATGTTATTAGTTTATACTCGTATGCGCTACTAATATGTAATTTTGTTAATATATCTTTTGTATTGAAGAAGACCTTGACCGTAGGTCGAAACGTATATGTTTAATATTCACTTTGAATAAATGATATTAAAATACACACTAATAACCAGTGTCGGCTCAAATTGGCATTTTGGTTATTATTTTTTAGAATTTTCTTTAGAGCCTATTGATTTATGCCTATATTTATATGATATCTATGATTTATTGTTTTCTCTTTTAGGATATTCATCGACTCAGAAAAGAAAATTAAAACCCGATGCAGTACCCACGCTGAATTTAGAATCATTAATCAGCAAAGGTATACAAGTATAAACTTCTTCATTAAAAAAATGTATTATTATTCTATATAATTTTTTATTAACTACCATATATATATCTGCCGAATATATATACAATATAATTTAATAATTTATTCGTTCTCTCAGCTCATTATGAATCTACAATAATACACGATACTATGATGTATACAACACAGTCTGATAAGCAGATGGAAGTTCCAGCTTCAGGCCACATTCCTTAAATTTAGGTAAGCAAATTACATCATAAAATTTATTATTAAATATTAATAAATAAAAATGAATAAATAACATAAATAATAACAATTTAATAAATTACAAAACATAAATAATAAACAAATAATAATAATGTACATAATAAATAAATAAATAAATAAATATTGGCAATATTAATAAATAAACAAATAAAGCTGAAATAAAAGAATTAAGAAAATATGCAAAAGTATTGTAGAATCATTTATTCAAACTCTACAGCGCAAACTTGCTCAATATAAACGGAAAGAAAAAGATTATATACAGAAAAATATACAAGATATATTGGATATCTACTGTATATTCACTCTAGGCCAAATCAAAATGCTCCTTAATTCATCACAAAAAAAGACGCATTGGTCTTTGGAAGACATAGCAGCTGCAATATCCTTACGCAGTATAAGTTTAGTTTATTTAAAACCAAAGGTTTATGTTTATTTAAGAAACGCCCAAAACGTTCCTCTTCCTGGAATATCAACACTAAGAAAATGGATAACAGCTTTTAATTTGACCGAGAGTATTTTTAAAAATGTTATGACTATAATAAAAAGTTCAAACTACTTGTATGTTGGAAACAGAAAGAACAACTGTTATATTTTGATGAAATACATATTATGGAGCAACTTGAATTTGAAAAGAGAAAAGAAAGAGCGATTGGCCCACATGAGAGATGTCAGGTTATTGTTGCTAGAGGTTTATTTATTTATGAAATGAAAATAATCAGTGTATTATCAATTTGATCAAGACATGAAAAAAATATAATTCTGGACGTAATTGCGGAATTATACTGTAATTGCTATACTGTCGTTGCTATAACATGTGATTTAGGAAGCACAAATCTTTTAAAAGAACTTGGCACAGATTCTAGGAGAGGAAGAGGTGGGGGAAATTGGGTCTTCAATAACCGGGAGAATAGTCCGAGAGAATCCATATTTTATTTATGTTGTAGCTATTATCTCTATTTAGATTATTAGGGTGTTTGTATATCTCTGTGACTTCTCTATACTTTCTTGGAAAGTATAATATAACGTTGGCTATTGTAGTCGTTTTGTCAAACAGTATTATATCTTGTTTTGTGTTCTGATAATAAATGCCGACTACATGGCATGTTTTAGCCTGATATCATTGCTAATGCAAAGAATTTCTGTGTTTAAAATAGTGAATTTTTATTTTTAAAGCCAGTGAATTTGTGTTTTTAAAGCAGTGAATGTGTTTTTAAGACAATGAATTTGTGTAATTAAGGAAGAACATATACATAGCACTATATTGAGTCGGGATAACAGATATCTTAACCTCTAAAGTCTCAAACTTTAACGCTTAATCTTTGAAGGACCGGAGGCCCTTTTAAGCCCGTTTCAGACTACCGACTCTGCAAGCCAACCCGACTGCCAACTCTGACCAATAATGGGCTAATCACAATAAGATTGATTCAATGTGATTGGTTCATTATTAGTCAGCGGTCAGAGTTAGCAGTCGGCTTTAAGGACTCGACAGTGACACCATCTTTTTTGTCACTCAATCCCATGACAATGACAAAAAAGCTCTAGGCCTTAAAATAAAAAACGTCGATCAAAAACATGTCAGTCCTCAGAAGATTAATAATTCGATTCACGAAGCCGATCGCTGCGTTTTTCTGCTAGATTCTTTCGTTTTGAGTGAATGCCTAATTTCCTTAAAATCGAAGATGAAGTAGCTATTCTAAATAATTACCTTTTTGTTTATTCATTACTTAGGGAATGAAATAGAGATGGCGTAATGAAAAAGAGTGGTTCTCATTAGGTGCATCCAAAAGCACAACTGCTGACTGCTCACTAAGCACTCAGTGAGCTCTTGTATCTGATTGGCATATTCCATTAGATGTAAAAACATAAACCAAACAGGTACAAGAGCTCACTGAGCGCTACATAATCTCATAGCCCAAAAAACACGGCATCAAAGAAATAATAAATAAGTAAGGAATATAATATGAAAAATTATCTATAATAGATAAATTATATTCTATATTACAAATTGTAATAAATAAACATATAATAAATAAATAATCATAGATTAATCCCTTTTTTGCTCATTGAGTTTTCAGTGAGTAGTTTTCTCTGCTGAACGCAGCATTTTTCCTTGTACAACTTGTATGTACAACCGATGGCGATTCTCTATTTCTGAATAATACGGGAAGGTTCAGAAATAAGTGCAACAACGTCATATACATGGTGTTTGGAAAGATCATAATAACGTTTAAAGGTAGATTTCCGAAATCATTTTGAGACGAAATCCTTATACCAAGATATCGAGACTATAATAGGTTTTTAATTATAAATAAATAATTATTTAAAGTTAACGAATCATATCGTTTAAAGCGCGTTTAGATGTGGTTGACATTTTACATTAACATTTACCTATTATGTCTGTACACGCGAACTTTAGGTGATATTATTTGCTAATCTTAAATGCTTATACTGTTCAAAAACTATTATAGCCTCGATATTTTGGTACTAAGATTTTCGACTCAAAATGATTTCAGAAAGCTTAAGCATTGTTATATAGTCTTTACCGACATACTGAATGCGCGCCCATGCACGCACGCACGCACACGTATATACAATGCATATAAAAGTGAGTAAGTATGCGTATATATGAGTGAATAGTAACGAACATGCGCCTATGCGACAAGAATATAAAACGCATAATTAATATGGATCGCTAAACCATCAATCGAGATGCAAATGTAGCATGTTCGTGGCTCGCAAGAAGCCAACAAACGTCTGAACAAACAATTATCATTTTATCATTCATTCATTATTTTATAATTCATAATTATGTGGATTGAAAGGAACTTCAAAATCAAAATTAATTATCCAGAAAAATTATTAAAAATTAATAAACAATTTCAAACTAATTGGAATTATCCTGTTTTACCGATGAAGTGTGATTAATTTTCCTTGACTCATTTCTCTTACTTGCGCTTACGGATTGAAAAATCCTTCTCATCAATTAAAGTATCGACAACAACACTGGGTGCCAATTACAATTTAATACGAAAGAAAATTAAAAATTATAGTTATGTCACCGACTTCCACAGTCGATTCGTCATAATATGTCCATATAAGAGTTTCAAATCTTGCACGTTTAAAATAAGTAATTAAATAAGTAGCACCCTAAGAAAACTTCAAAGAACAATACTATGCCTGTAGAAATGAGCTGGCTGAAGAGCCCCCCCAAATGTTAAAAAGTAACATGATTTCTTCTATGCATATATGCAACATAGCTGTCAAAAAATAGATTGATAAGGCCAATTAAAATTAAAGAAGGAAGAATAGATTGAATATCATTAGTATTGTTTATTTAGTTTGTACACAGAAATGCCAGCATGTTGTGTAAAATATTGTACTAGTCTTACAAAAAAAAAATGTTAAATTTTTTCAATTTCCTAAAGACAAAATTATTCGTTAGCAATAGCTTCAATCCAGTCAAAGAAGAGAAACAGATATAAAATTTAATGCGGGTCAAGTTAATATAATTAATTAAACATTTGTTAGTTTGCAATATGTATATATACATTACGGATAAAGAATTTTTTTAAACGATCAAAATTTTAGATTATAAACTTTGAGCGTCAAAATACTTTTTTAATTTTGATTAATATAATAGAATAACATACACATTGCGACCGCACTCACGAGCGTGATGCAACTTCGTCGTGCGTTTGCGATTAATATTCTATATGGTTTTCGTAAATAATTTGATACTCAAAGTAGACAATGACATCAACTAATTTCAAAATTTAAAATGCTCTCAATCTTAACACCGATAATTGGGCGCCAGGCACGAGAGAGCGTGCTACTCTTTCGCGGAATTAACAAAAAGATTTTATTCAGAATATAAAGATCTCCACAGAATCGCGAACGCTGACGGCGCTGATAACTGACTGCTCAGCCATTGTAATGGTAGCGATTCGAGGAACGGAAGATATTTTGAAAAACGAGCAGGGCAATACAGCAATAAAATATATAGAATTTGAGAACAATAAAGTGATAATAAATATATTCTCTCATTCGTTTACATTATTCCGTACATGCTGGCTGACAAATTAACGATAATGCGTTATACAAAGCGTTAAAAAGGCGTTATAGTCCTTCGAAATTACGTTCTTGACACGCGATATTAGATAAAAGAATTCTCTCTCAACGGTACGAACTTTCAATTTTAAAGTAATTCTATGAACAGTTGATACCGTAGTTAAGAAAATTAATCATAATACGATAATCACAGTGGTAATCGACCGTGCTTAACGCGTAAACAAATCGATCTAGAGGTCGACGAAAATAATGAGAACTGTTACGACAGAAAATTTTCGAAATTCTAGAATATGCGAGAATATTATCTGAAATCTAACACAATCTCGACATTAAGACGTGATATAAGAATATGACGTAAGGATACAATACAAAATGACTTAGTTGTGGCCGCGGCGGGCGTGTAAAAGTAAAATGATATCGGGCGGGATGGCACGATTACGCTGCGCGCTCACAAATGCGACGCAATTACTCACAAAAATATCAGACTCAACGAAACTCGACATTAGAATTGCGGATGCATAATTACGTGCCATCCCTCCGATGTAGAAATCGACTTATTATTTACAATACGTTACGCTCATCTCACTACGGAATCCTCCTAGCCAGGCTTTCGATTTTCCTCGACAATCTAAATTTCTCCGGGACGTCCTCTCATGCATCCGCTAACGATCCAGCAAACGAGAACGGATTGGATTGGATAAATCCATATGAATCAAGTTTTCGAATCCGTGTTATCCGCGAAAAGAGTATTAAATTTTGTAGAGACTGAATACACTGAATCCGTTTCTATATATCTAGATAAATATAATAATGTGAACTCTAGTGGATTCATATAGATTCAGAAATGAAATGCTAGTCTGCGATCCCAGAAAGTGATTTATCGTTGGAAAGCATGCACCAAGATGATCACAGATGTATAGTATGAATCACAAGTATGATTTTTTCCCAAACGAGTCCTAGTACTATACACAGAGTATACAACATTACAGATTCATGGCAATAGAATGACTCCTGGATATAACCTGCACTGTCGTGGCCAGAGTTATGTCTAGAAATTACCTTATCGCCATGGATCCGCAATGTTACACACTCTGTAACCTGTGTAACACACCGGGTTTTTTGTTAGAAAGGCAACGACTTTTGTATATTACCTCGGTGCTGACATCTGGCTGTTCTCGCGAACATTTCCCATGATGTCTTCTCATTGAATTAGTTTAGCAGCATACGGTTGCGAATCATTGCAGCTGCTCTTGCAAGCTTCTAACGATAGCGCGACAAATCTGCTGCAGCTAACATGCGTCCAGTTTCGACAATCGTTCTGATCTGTCTTTTAACATCTTTTGTACTTGCAGGGTCGAAAACGCGTAAACTATCTCATTCCTGTTCATAACTCATTTTATTTCCTTGCTAATAAACTCACGTACCATCAGACTGAAAACGATTTATTTTGTTTAGTATGAATTTGTAATTACGATGACACTTTCGACAGCACCGATTATTTCAATGCGGTTCTTTACGGGACGTACAATTAAGAAGCCTGAAAAAAACCCACAGAAATAATCAATACAGTATTACCACCGAACAACGTGATTAACATTTGTTTGCAGATGTCAAAACGTATCAGCTCAACTGACTTCTTGGACCAAGTGTCCGACTTATTAAACTGTTTCGTATTTGCTTTCCAAAAATGCAGGCTTCGCAAAACTTGTTGTCATTCCTCCCACCAGTTTTTGAAGCGTTTATACCTTTGACTCTGTTATTGATAACCATCTGCTTCAATTTCTTATAACTTACATGAGCGAGCCGTTCATACTACATAGACGATTGTACATTACTGAGCTTCATGCTTTGGCGGTACAACTCATGTATCCATCACGTACAAATTTCGCTCACAATTGCAATCAATCATGAATGTTTAGCTTCTTCCATTGATAATCTTGATCTGATCCGCCTCGATGATTGTCTCATTGCCATGTTGATGCCAATATTTAGATTTCGACCTAAGTCCGGAATCGAAATATATCAATACGTTGTTTAATGTACCTTCTTTGCCATTGACTGTTGAAACACTTTTAATATTACCGCGACCACATGCATAAATAATATCCTTATTTCCTACTGTGATCGATACAAATTTGTCATTAATCGCTTCGAATGTGTCAAACCCAAGGGGTAAACTGCTGACCAAAATTGTGTACACCACTAATGCCTACTAATGCTCAGTAATATCCAAATAATGTCTATTAATGCCTTAGAAATGTCCATTAATATCTTGATAATATCTATTAATGCTCTATTAATGCATAATCTTATAGCGCTTATTATAATATATAATATACATTTCTCTTAAGTAATGCTCAGTAATGTTCCAAATCTGTACACTGTAATGCCCTCAGCGATTAATCCCTCGATCACACAAACTCGTCAAAAAGTCAAGTGATTGTTGACACCTAAGTCTGTCAACTAATGGTCTTCATTCGGTCATTCACGCTACGTTGAAGAAGATGATACTATGAATACGTCATCACAGTGTGATGACCTCTTACTTTGTGATGCACTGTTACCTTGCTTC
>NW_017305652.1:154404-161965 GCF_001594115.1 Trachymyrmex septentrionalis
TATTCACGCTACGTTGAAGAAGATGATACTATGAATACGTCACAGTGTGATGACCTCTTACTTTGTGATGCACTGTTACCTTGCTTCGGTTCTCGTTTGGATTTCTTGCATTGTGTCGTGCCATGTGTCTTTCTTCATGACAGTTGAGGCACATTTCTTTGAATGCCTTCTTGCTGAAGTCTTTTATATGCTCTGACTCCTTCACATACAATACAACAAATTCATTTTTCATGCTGATTTTATGCTTATCAAAATTCTTAGCAAGTTGCTCTTCTTTTATAAGACGGAGCACCAAATTAGCCGACTTCTGTTCGCTTCTTGATACTGAATCCCAAACTGATATTATAAAACGAAAATTGCTGTTAATTAATGCAGAATCTTCAATTACCGTTGTTTCATCTTGTTTGTGTCTAAAACCTTCAAGTTGAGCTATTTGCTCAACGATGTATGTGTATATTAGAGATTCACATTTTCAAATTTTCAAATTTTTATTTTTGGTGAATAACGCCATTAATACTAAAAGATTGCGTATCAATATTTACTATAGTGCTGAAAATCTATAGCAAACATCACGCACAGTATGTATATACACATAGATTTTAGCACTAATAATAAATATTGGAATGTGCACTGAAAAAAAAGATTGGTTGCTGCACCATATAAGAATGCTATGCTATATTTTACTATCTAAATTGTTGCAGCAACTGATCTTTTCTTTCAGTGTAGTTTAAACTAAATCATATATGTATGTGTTTTCCTTAGATCATTATATGCATAGAGTTAATTTATCTGTATAAACGCGTTCCCTGTGTTTCCAAATTATTATAATGCATTTCGAAATTGATATTGCAGTCTCCGACTCACATCATTTAATTTGTTCACTATTCATTTATCGAAGCTTTACTTGAGTCCTTTGATTTAGCATAAGTATAGTAGAAGACATTCTCGTTACTCCATTATTTCCTATTTCAACTCAAATGATAATAGCTTTAATTCTCTTTTGATTACATAATTGCTATAAAGCAAAGAACAAGCAATAGATATGCAATATATAAAGTGTTGCAAGGTGTCCCAAAAAGGTCGGGACATCTGAATATCTTGGAAAATATAAATTTCACAGAAAAGTGTTTCAGACAAAAGTTATAGGGCTCAAAAAGATCTTATCAGTTTGATCTTGGATGACATCGCTAAGATCAGGTTAAAGTCACATCGATTTTTTTAAATGAAACATTCTAGTTTTAATTCGAGAATCTAATAGCTGGCGTTGAGAGCTTTACAAAACGCTATAAAAAAATATTTTTTTATTAGTACTTTTTGAGTTATGATGAAAAGTTACAGTACTGTCGGCATTAGCATAACTCAAGATGTACCACGCGGAAATTGCCCAAGACGTCTTTTGAGCTCAAAGAAAGATTGGAGAATAATGCAGCTAACTAAGGCAAGATCGGACGATGATCCAATCAACTAAGACAACTCAGCCAACTAAGGCAAATCGGACGATAAAGGGAAAAACAATAAAACCATTTACCGAATTTTACATGTTTTTTTTCATATTGTTTGCAGAAACTTTTCCAGCAGCCTACGTAGTAGTCAATCATTGTGTCTATTTAAGATTCCATTTCAAGTAATAATGGTTATCTAATTCTCCTTCAAAATATTATTATATCACAAAATTGCGTTATCTTACTTAATTTAAATGTTATCAAAAAAAATTAAAAAAGTAAAAGTACAAAATAAACATTTTTATATAACAATTTTTTATCTAAAAAACACTTGGCATTGTTCGAAATAAAGAAAATAATGAAAATAATTTTAAAATAAATAAATTTATAATATATATATAATACATATACATATACATACATAATGTAAATATTATAATATTAAACATTATGTATTATAAGTATTATAATGACTAAATACAGTAACAACTTGGCTCAGAACGAATAAATCCACATAAACTTGTGATTACCTTTTTGAAGCCAATACAGGATCTTAGAGTGTAACAATTTTATTATTCCATTGGATTACAACAGTAAATGTTTTGACCTTTAGGTTTGGATGCTCTTTAGTACACAATGATTAAAATAAATTTTGATTTAACTTTTAACCTAAATACTATATAGTCTCGTCAACAAATGGGAAATATTATACTTAATAAATACAAAGTTTACTTTAATTCTTTTTCACAATGCATCCTTTACAAATCCAAATGTATTATCTTAGATTTAATTCTAATCTGCGTGATCGTATAACTTGCTTGCACATTTACACATTGTTTATTTTTACTCTCGTAGTAACGTTTATTTTCTCTATTCGGTTTAAGTTATATTCATATTTTTATTACAACGTTATTACATTTTAAGATCTAGCAGTGCCAAATGTTTTTACATAAAAAAATTTTTGCATTTAAATTAATTTTTTTCATTTTGTACTATTATTTCATTAATTCTTTGTGATAGTATTTGAATTGAATAAAGTAACGCAATTTTGTGATATAATATTATGAGAATTAATTTATTACTACTACTACTCTGTTATTTTGGAAGAATATTAAATAACTATTACTCTTGAAATAGAGTATAAGGATACAATGGAACGGTTTACTTGAATTTTATTTTTTTTCTAAATTAAAAGTACTACCACTTGTGTTTGTGTATATTGCTTGAATTGAGGTAACATAATTTTTACAAAAATATGTATTATTTAGATTTTACTACATATAAATTAATAAAGATAGTACCATTTGTGGCTTATTTTTTGGGATTTAAATTGGCGCCAGTTATTAGTATCAAATCTTTTATACAAGTGGTATGTATCATTTAAGTTTACGATAGCAATTTTTATAAAAATACGTATCACTTGATTTTATCACATATAAAATAAAGATAGTGTCACTTGGGTTTCATTTTTTAATTTGGTGCAACATTTTTTTTCAAAAAGGGCGTACCTTTTTATTTATCTTTTTTTAAGTTCATATTGATTTTGTGTCTGATTTAATAATTTCTTACATTACCAATTTCTTATATGTTGATGTACGCATAATTGCTGTTTTACATTTATGCTACAAAATAAATTTTTTTCTTTTCTAAAGTAATTAATAAATATCTAATGTAATTAATTTCTAATGTAATAAATTTTTTTCTTTTCTATTTTATCGATAATTTATTGATAAAATCGGTATAATAAACCGTAACAAAAATGTAACAAAAAAACGTAAACAAACACAACACAAATAATATTAACGAATAAAATATGTAAATACATTAAATTCATGAACCACATGATAGCATAAATAGCAACAAAATTAGAGCATGATTTCTGAAAAGATACATACGAGTATCACTTATAAAATATCAAAATTTGTTCCCGATAATCTTTTCAAGAATATATGAGAAATATGAAAAATTCTAATCATTATATTTGTAATCAAGATACGGGAGACATTCAGCTTAATCTCAACCTTGACAAGAAATTGCAACGGGCAATGTTACAGAGTGACGAGAAACTTGTCAGGCTGAGCCAAGTGGCCGAACAAGAGATAGCTGTTGAGGACAATGCTCCTTCTCAAGGATATCCACTCCTCTCGATAGAATCCGGAGAAATAACCGAGATCGAGAATACTAACATATACATGCATTTCTTGTCGTTAAAATATGATTTTCAAAGAAAAATTGATAATAATACAATAGATATATATATCAGAATCTGTTAAGATTTAAACTAAATTTAAATTCGAAGATATATTCATATATGTACCATGTATCTTAAGATTATGTTTATAAGACATATTTATATATTGTTTACATTAAGTTTACGATTTTTTCCTGTATACAATAGAAGCAATATAAAATATGTAAATATATCATAAATTGAATAATGTAATACAGAAAAAGGTAATTAAGTTTTATAAATATTTACCATATTTGATTTTAATATATATAGATGATATTAATATATATAGATGATAAATAAAAATATATAAATGAGATAGGAAGTTTTAGTATGTGTAGTGTTGGCGTATTATTTTGGGGGGGGGGGACTCATTAATTAGAGTTTTGAATATATTTTCAATAGTTCTATAATTCCAGATAAAAACAAATAATTCTAACCATTAAAGAGACGCTGGAGCCGCCTATATTATCGATAAAACTAGAATTTTTAACGTTTTTTAATTCCAAATTCGGTAGTAATGACATCTTTTATTCATTTCTTATACTTATTATATATCGTTGTATCTCACTCAAACGTATTCATCTGTTCCTATCTAACATATTGCAACGCCATCTCTTGCAAGATCAAATACCTACTGCTAGATACGATTATTACTTTGTTTACTATTTTATATCCGAGTCTTCGCTTAGCGTTCGTATACACGTTTATAGATGGATATAAATCTTTTTAAGCTTTTAATCTTAGTTTCATAAACTTAGTATTATTTATGCACGTAATATGTTTAGTGTTGCACTGTTGTTTGGTCCATACGAGTTATAAAATTTTTGTATTAAGGAAACATCTACATTAGGTAACAGCTTGAGTTAAAAAATGTAAGTTTTTAACGTCTTTTTCGATTTTAATATAAAGCTAGTCTGTTGCAGCCCCACCAAATTTTGTGTCTACTTTAATCCCGCAAAAGGATTTTTTATTCCGTAAATATTCAGTAAATTCGGAGATTTATATCGATTTTTGCAAAGTCTCGACAATTTGAACACTCCAACATCCCCTTAAAGCCAAAACAAGCCAAAGTGCATTGAGACACCAAGTTCAAGCAGCGCCTCACTTTCTCCTATGAAAGTTGTAGTTACAATTTCTGTAGGATTGTAAAAAATACGTATGGTTCTAGATAAGTTCAAGATACAGTTCTAAGAATAAACACTATTAGTCTCAATTTTAATTAATTTTTCTTCAAAAAGTCAAATTTATATAAAATGATCAATGTGAGATGCTGGTCGATTTTCGATAATGCTGCTAGTTCTGCGATAATTCCTATAGTTCCGAATGTATTTAAACGCTTTCCAAAAAGTCTGATAATATGAACAATTTATTAATTTTTTAAATAATTTTAATTTAATCATATACGAGAGAATTTTTGTTAGATTGACTATTTTTCAGTCTAACGAGGAAGGAATGTTATAGTCGGTACTATGACTAATCATAAGTAGTTTGATCAAATAATTAGAAATCCACGTTAAGTAGATTGTTTGGCAACTACAGGGTAATGATCCGATACAGTTGCCTAAAAGATTTGGAAATCAACCTTCCGCTATCGGGAAAATGCATTCAATGCGGAAATAAGTTGTGTATCAAGAAAGTTTGGGAAATTAGAAGGTAATGAAAAAATGCGATGACCTTATTACGTATTGCGACTGATTTCCCGTATTGCAACATTCAGGAATTGCCAAATGTGATCGATTAGCATCGACGATATTTGGGTAAAGCAACTATTGGAAAGCTCGATCAGCTGAGCAAAGCGCGATTCACAGTCAGAAAATCAAGCGCTATATAGTATTCACTACGAAAAACGAGTAAAGTTGTGTTATCTATTGTCATCCAACACGCATCACACAAGTTATACACGCACACATTACAAATACATGAACAATATGATTGGAAACGAGACCGTTTATATTAAAACTTAAAATACGAAGCGCCTTACCGGTCTGAGTGTTAAGATGTTGAACTATTATATAATATACATTCATTTAAATTGAATTAATTTTCAGAAATAAATTGCGAGCCGATAAAATTATCGTATTCACACAATCAATCTGAAACAAAATTTCCCAAATCTTAAAGAACTGTAATAAACTGTAATAAACTTATTATTTCTGAAAATTAATTCAATTTAAATGAATGTATATTATATAGTAGTTCAACATCTTAACACTCGGACTGGTAAGACGCTTCGTATTTCAAGTTCAAATACATGAAGTTACGCGAGTAAGTATCATTGTGTAAATCGCGATCGTTAAGCGGATCCTAAAGACGATTAGTCATATTAGAAATAGTACTTACACATAGACGATTTACGTGTCATTAATATATCACTATCTCACTCACGCATGCCACGCATACACATTTTTTGTATAACAATTACATTTCAATTAGACGTCGAAGTCTAATTTTAAGAACTCTACGCTATTTCTTCATACAAACTACTAATCTGTGGACTAATATTTTGTAAATGCAGATTACACAGAGTTTTTATATATGAAACAAATGTCACAACGCTTAGAACATATATTATTGGAAACAGAATTGCCTATGCCATTCATATACCAAACATAAAGCCAACATTTGTGCAAGAGAGAAAGCTAGAGAGTCCTAAATGTTCGCAATGCGCATACATTAGTATATTGTCTGTGTGAATTGTACAATTATTTTAGTGTTTTTTACACATTGTTATTGTTAGTTTCAGAGGTTTTAAGTTCTATATCTTAGTCAAAATAATAATAAAACTGACTTAAGTTATTTAATAAATTAGTGTTAAAATGAACTTTAATATAAGAATGCAATGTGACGTTAAAGTAAATTTGGGGCGATTACGATAACTATATCCCTCAAAATAAAAGTTATTTTTAAAAACATTTTTAATAAAGAACATGGGAAAAATAGTAAAAAATTCGGTAAAACTGCAGAAAAGGGGAGCAACCGCCGATGGTCTTGACCTTGACTATGTAATCAAGATCATGATCTTGAGCAACCTTCAACAAGTTTTAGCTCGTTATTCGTTACTAACAAAAAAATTTGAAAAAATAACGTTTTATTTCTATATACAAGGTATTTCAAAAAGAGTTGGCCAAACTTTAAGAGCATATTCCACTTATTGTAAGAATGAAAAAAAGTCATATAAATATGAGTTCGGAAATACTTCCTTTCCAAGTTATAAACATTTTTTATTTTATACTTATACCTATATTTTATTTTATACTTACATCTATATTTTATTTTATATTTGTATCTATTTTTTATTTTATATCTATATTTTTATTACAAAAATTGATGGAAATGATTTCTTTCCGCATTAATGCATATTTCGCATTGATGTGGAAGGAAATCATTTCCAGCAATTGCTGTAATGAAAATATTGATAAATAAAAAATAGATACAAGTATAAAATAAAATATAGATACCAACTATTCTGCCAACTATTTCTGAATCAGTACAATATTAAAACCTATTTTATCTTTCCTTGTTTACGTAATAATTTTCCACGCTTTTTTAGGTTCACATAAAAGTGTATACGAGGTCTGTTCAAAAAGTATCGCGAATTTTGAATTTCCGCGGGTTACGTATATTCGACTTTCGATTTTTTGTGGCGTTATGTTGGTACTCATGTCTCTCACTTATGCCGACAAGTTCGGCCATTTTGAATGTTCAGTTAATTTTTGACAGCTACTTTGCTTGCACGTGTTTTGGCTCGTCTTCGATTTTGCCTATTCCAAAAAATGGATCAAAGAATCTGTATCAAATTTTGTGTGAAAAACAAAATTAAGTGCGCGGACGCATTCCGAATGTTGACTGTGGCATATGGTGAAGCTACCTTGGACCGAAGCAACGT
>NW_017305652.1:162709-163756 GCF_001594115.1 Trachymyrmex septentrionalis
ATTGAGGAGATAAAGACGGCATCGAAGGAGGAGCTGAACAAGATCACAAAAAATAATTTTTTGAAGTGCTTCGAGGATTGGAAAAAACGTTGGCACAAGTGTATAATATCTGATGGGGATTACTTTGAAGGGGACAAAATAGATATTCATGAATAAATAAATAATTTTTGAAAAAACACAAAATTCGCGATACTTTTTGAACAGACTTCTTACATCGAATTCCATGATTATTAATACTATTTTATTGATATAACAACTTTGCGTTTATTATATCTGAAGAGGGCCTAATCTAGAGGCCGAAACATATTATAATCGATTAGAATATATTAACGTCTATTTTGTAATTTCTTAGTTTTTCAACATAAAATTTATATACTTTAGACTCTTACATGCCTTATATTGTATTTATTATTTATTAGTACATTAACTTAAGTGTAATAAGAAATCAAATTACTACACGCTATATATTATAATATATTTATAAGGTATTTTTTATTACGCTAAATTCGTTTTTTATTTTGGCACAAATATATAACTACAAACATACAGACGAAGTGTAAGGGCCATACGAGGGTAGTCCCAGAAGTACCCGACCTGACGTACAGATGGCGGTTGTTGTATACAAAAAATCACTGTAGGGGAAAGCACCAACTTTCTAAAGCTTAACTATGAAGTTTGAAGACGCTACGTTGTTCAGTATTTGTTTGGCAGCCATCAATAGTGGGCGATCTCGGTGAATTTGCAAAGATGGAAAAAATTGGTCATCGTTATGTGACACAATACTTTCATTTGAAAGGTCTTAGCCCAACCAATATCAAAGCCGAGCTGGATTCTACTCTGGAGGAGTCTGCTCCTTCGTTTACAACAGTAAAATATTGGGTGGCAGAGTTTAAACGAGGCCGTACGAGCTGCGAAGACGAACATCGCAGTGGTCGACCAAGTGAGGTGGCCATTCCAGAAATGGTGAAGAAAATCCACAAAATGGTATTGGGTGACCGTCGATTGAAAGTGCGCGAGCTAGCAGACATGGTAAACATTTCAAAAAGT
>NW_017305652.1:163856-196833 GCF_001594115.1 Trachymyrmex septentrionalis
CAATCGAACAAAAGCAGCGTCGAGAGGATGTTTCAATCGAGTGTTTGGCGATGTTTCGCAGCAACAAACCCGAATTTTTGCGCCGATTCATAACCATGGATGAAACATGGGTCCACCACTTCACACCTGAAACGAAAGAACAGTCGAAGCAATGGACTGAAAAGGGGAAATCGGCTCCGAAGAAAGCAAAAACAGTTCCACCGGCAGGCAAGGTCATGGCGTCAGTTTTCTGGGATGCGCGTGGCATAATTTTCATTGATTACCTTCAGAAAGGAAGAACAATCAATGGCGAGTATTATGCGAACTTATTGCAACGTTTGGGTGATGAAATCAAGGAAAAATAGCCACATTTAGCGAAAAAGAAAGTGTTGTTTCATCAAGACAATGCACCAGTTCACACATTCATTATCGCGATGGCCAAAATCAATGAGTTAAAGTTCGAATTGCTTCCCCACGTACCCTATTCGCCAGATTTAGCCCCCTCGGATTATTTTCTCTTTCCAAACTTGAAAAAATGGCTCGGTGGTAGAAGATTTACCAACAATGAAGAGGTGGAGTCTGCGGTTAATGGCTACTTTGAGGAGTTCAACGGTTCTTACTATAAACAGACCATCGAAGCTCGTATTGAACATCGCTGGGAAAAGTGTATCGAGCTGAAAGGAGACTATGTTGAGAAATAAAGATATTTTTTCCCAAATTTTTTGTGTTTTCTTTGTTAGGTCGGATACTTCTGGGACCACCCTCGTAGCATAAACATTGTCATAGTGTCGTAGCGCCTTATTATTTTGTCAGAGCTTTACGTTCTTCACATATAGTTAACTCTAAAACATAACGTAAGTAGCAACGCACAAAGAAAAACAGCTTAAGCTCTTTACCTTATGCTTTGTTCTTTTCTGTGCGTTACTTACGTTATGTCTTACGGATATCAATATATAGAATGGACCCCGATGACGATGATGGGAGTAATGGGAAGTAAGATGGGAAGACGAGTAGAGTGCAGATAAGTGGATGAACGTTCTTTCTCTGTTTACTAAAGCCCCTGTTTACTAAAGCCTCTGTTTAATAAAGTCTCTGTTTACTAAAATGATTTACTGATTGATTGCTGTTGATCCAGCGAACCAAACAATCAGGCTTTAGTCGATGCTTATGGAAGACATAAAACGACATAAGACGTTACGACAATGTTTGTGCGATGGCTCAAACGTGGGCAAACGGGCCGTATTGAGTAGCACATGCGCATTATAGTTAACTGGAACTCTATAGCTTTCTTTCTCAGATGTTGGCTTCAGATTCAGCGTTCAATTCCGCTTCCAGTAGTATATGTTTTAAGTCACAACATGATAGTTCTGGAGCGCTATATTGGATTATGGTAAAAATCTCAATTTCAAAATTTTTTGTCGTTTTCAGCGTTTTAGACTCCACCTTTTTCTGATGGACACACAATTTTCGGCAACATCATTGTTGTCTTCGTGTACCAGTTCTTCCGTATTGATAAGTACTATTTCATCGCATTCATCAAGAAAATGATTTATTAACTCGATACCAATAACTTTAGATCATGTGAATCGAACTGCTGACTGTTAAAGATATATAATCACGTATTCGTAATTCTTCAGAGAAATAATGGACAGCATCGGCTAGCTCCTGTTTTGTCTCTTCACAATAATTAACAATTAGATCCTCCATAATCGCTAATTGTTTATAGGAAATAATCCCGTTTGTAAGTACTTATCGCGATAGCGTTTCAGATTTCAGAATACGAATGATAATTCCAAGAAATACAGATAAATATAATAGTTTATTATTCCTACTGCTTTACGAATGGCAAAAGTTTGTGACGAATTGTGTTTTCGAAAAGTTATTGCTCTATCATTCATATTATGAATTTATATTATAAATTGCCTATAAACAATTACTGATTATGGAGAATTGTTAATGAAGAGACAAAACCCAAAATCATGATTTTTCAAAAAATACGCCAGAGATGCAATTTACTGCTTTATAGAGATTATTTTCTGGTGCTCCAGAATAACCACGCAAAAATTAATCAAAATTCGTAAGATACATATGAGTCTCTCCTTGTAGGTTTGAGACCGAAATGGAATGTATTATCATGCCATCCATTACTGAGCAGTTACCACAAATGAAACTGGATAAGTAGTTGGTACCTATTGCGAAGACGACTAGATCCTGAGTTCCAAGTTACATTGATTTGCTTGTAGGAGCAGGCACGTTTTGGCATGTATTCTGTAGAGTCAGTTCTTCAGCAAATAGGGAAGCTACGGTTGTAGAAAACGCTATTAGGCTGGATTATAGGAGATGAGCTGCGATTAACATTCAAAGAACAGCAAGATATGTGATATAATAAGATATTGATCTAAGAGCAGTTAGAATGATTTTGAAAATCTGAAGAAATATCAGAAGTTAGATAGATAACTAACGAGGAAAAGGAATGTGAAGAACATTTCTCGAAAACGGTAACGAGAACAGCATTAAGAAGATTTGTGGTAAATTAATCGAAGAAGTCGGACGTTAATTTAGGATAATCAGAGAAATAAGCAAAAGAAGACTACTAGCTAGTCTTCTACTAGCTAGTCTACTACATCTATCAAAAGCAACGATTCATCTAAAACTTCAAATGGCAATTCGTTAAATGATGAACTTAGAGTCGAACCGAACTTACAAAATGAGTTATTTGATATTCTTCTAAGATTTGCACATCAGTTTATCTTTAGCGCAGATATTGAGGCTATGTACAGACAAATTCTTGTAACGGAGAAAGATCGTCATCTTCAAAGAATTTTATGGAGATTGGAACAGCTTGTTGAAACATGTTGTCTCAACATGGCGACGTATGGAACAGCATCAGCATCTTACCTAGCCATTAGGTAGTTACGAGAATTGGCTGAACAAGAGACAATCTTATTCGAAGCAGCAAATATAGTAAGGCGTGACTTCTATATGGATGACCTTATCAGGAGCATCAATAGAAGAAGCTGTAAAATTGTGAAGAGATTTCGAAATTATTGAAGAGAGGTCCATTTTATTTAAGAAAATGGCGAGCAAACAGTAGCAAGATATAAGTGACGTGGAAGAAAATGACAAGCTCTTGAATTAGACAAAGAAGGAGCTCTGAAGATTCTTGGATTGTTATGGGAGGTCACAATATATAGATATGAATATTCTGTCAACATATGTAAGCAAGATGTTTTTATACATAAGATTATTACTTGAAGAAGCATAGTATTTCAAGTAGCACAGATCTTCGACCTGTTAGGTCTTCTAGGGTCAATCTTAATTAAAGGAAAATGTATTATGCAGCAAACATGGCAAATTCTAATCGGATGAAACGATCCTTGACTTAAGAAATTACAGGAATCATGGCACAATTTTTACAGCTTATTGCGAAAGATCAACGAATTTAAAATTCAGAGAAATATTAATCCAGGAAACTCTTCTCAAAAATTTGATCTTGCTGGCTTTGACGATGCTTCGGAAAGAGCATACGGAGCATGCTTATACGCTATTTCAAAGAATGCAGAAGACAATCAGCAAATCATATTTAATTTGCTCAAAAAGTAAAGTAGCCCCTTTAAAAACAATATCATTGCTACGTTAGAGTTAAATGCGGCGCTCATGTTGTCAATGTTGATTGCAACAATCGTACAAACATTTGGGAAACAGATTCAGCAAATCAATTTCTGGAATAATTCCAGTATTGTGTTCCTCAAATCAGAACCAATCCTAATCTGTTTAGAACCTACGCGGCAAATCGCGTAATGAAGATTCAAGATCTATCGAGAAAAGCAACTTAACATCATGTGCCATTGTCAGACAACCCAACAGATGTCTTATCAAGAAATTTAATAGTTTCAGAGTAGGAGCACAGTATCTTCTGGTGGCATTATCCTGGATGGATCATCGACTCAAAAATATGACCGACGCAGATACAGTTAGAACTGAAGCGGAGCAGCTGGAGATTAAGAAGATCGCAGCAGTTGTGCGGGTTCAACTGAAATGGGAAACTACTAAAGAAATATTCAACTTATGATAAATTACTAAGAATTAGCGTATATTATCTACGTTTAAAAAAAAAACTGCAAATCGGAAACGAAGACCTTTCACCGTAAGCAGATTGAATCAAGCCGAAATCGTTATTATTAAATTAAAGCAAGCAGAATCATGCAATAGAAATAACAGCAATTGCAAATAAGCACTCAATTCACAAAAACAGCAAATTAACGACATTCAATCCCTTCTTAGATCCACATGGGATTCTCCAAGTCGGCGGCAGATTACGGCACGCTCATCTATCAAAAGCACCCGATATAATTTTGCCTTTTAAAAATTCCGTAACTGTTATACTTTAATCATAATACGAGAGCATGAGTGACATCTTCATTGTGGACAGAATCAATTATTATACATTATCCGGCAACGATAGTGCAAGGGCGACGAGAAGTCAAAAGAGTGAGCAAGAGTTGCTTGAAGTGTTTTCGTATGAAACCAGAAAGCAAATATTAACACGTTTGAGACGGAACTGCTTTTGATGTACTTTCTGTCCGGTCGGCGAAGGCTTTCAACGGATGTTTGACTGTACAGAGTATAAACAGAAGACAACGCGCTAAACACGATAGAGATTTGCAGACTATCAAGAGGAAAAATAAGTGGAGGATAAATAGACAATGGCTAAAAGACGATCAGTTTACGTAAAGCATAGAGTTTAGAGAGTTCTGTTTAGAATGTTTCAATAAAATGCACTAAGAAAGTGTAAGTGTATTTTTTATGTTATATAAATTAAGTCTATTTCTTAGATTTAATACAGTTAATTCACAGTCCGACATCAGTTAAAATTCAGGGATCGATGTCGACCGAACAGAAAGTTCAATGTCGGTCCCTTTATCCAATGTCTGAAGACCCACAAGATTTAGCAGTTCTAACACCGGTATATTTTTTGATCAGCGATACTCTGGTTCTATCTGCTAATACGGATATCATAAACACACCAGAGAACTGTCTATCCAGATGGTAACTGTTGCAAAAGATGCATATGGGCCCGATGGCATTCGGAATATTTATAAGAATTACAACGACGTCATAAGTTTCTTTCCATCGGAAAACCTGAGAGAGAAGCTAGGCTTGCTTATACTACTAAAGGACAAAAATTTACCTCCACTTCAATGGGAGACAGCTCGTATCATCAAAATTCATTGCGGAAGTGACAACATCGCTAAGATAGTAGACTATTAAAATTTTATGGGATTAAAAAAATCCGCTAGGGAGTTTGCCCACTTTCTATTTACGATAAAATAGAATCAAAATTAGAACGCCGCCGCCGCCGCCACCGCTACTGCCGCCGATCAAATTAGAATGAACCGACGCCGAGTAGTCACGCCACGGCATACCGCGATTGCCGCATACGAATTGTGCACAGTTTGACTATCTGCGCAGTGCAATACTCGCGAGTCATTTTATTTTTGACAACTGACGCATACACTTAATAGAATTTGCTTTCAATGGAGACCAAGAAGAAAAAGAAAAAGGATTTGATAATATGTGATTTTCATGAGTATTGTGTATTTATCATTCGATATAATATAAGTATGTAACTATGTGAGTACGCAAACTAAATGTTAAAAGAAAGTTTTTAAGATATCTCGGCATGTCTTTTTATTGGCATGTGAAAAAATGTTTTTATGTTTAGGCGGCTGTGATTCTTTATTACTCAGACTATTAAAATTGACAAAGAAACTGTCGAACGTTTTTATCAAACTGATTTTGTTTTATTTAGATGAGTTCAATGATTTAGAATGAAAAACAAGGAATTTAATTTACCTGACGAATTGAATCAAAATAAATTAAAAACGCCTGAAATAGACATATCTGCGCGATAACAGCATTTTTCTTATGCTGGAGAGTATAAATTACAACAGAAATGCAAATAATACTTTGTTGGAACGATTGAGAAAAAATCTAAATCTATCAATGTTGGAATGGCAAATAATTGGTGAACTGATTCGTTTCCTTGAAAGAATTAAAAAGATAGTCGAAATCTTATCTAATGAAAAAACATGTGTGTGTACTAATACTCTAAATCTAATACTTAGAAGTGAATTAAAAATGCATTTGTGTTATAATGAAAATGACTCATTAGTCATAAGATTAATGAAAATACAATGCTTGACAATTTTTATCACAGATTTCCCATTACAGATTTAATGTAGGAAACTTACTTGTTTTAGCTTTCTTATTAGATTCTACATTTCAAAATTTAGACGATGTAAATGAATATTTAGATTCACGAGAGTATTTAAATTCACCAATCCTATGAATTTTTAAAACTACACGCAGATGAATGTGCTAAAAATACAAAAACGGAAAATATTGAAATCAATTATCGATAAACAAATATTAACACTAATTATATTATAGCCTTGGCTAATAAATATTCTTTCTCTACTGACTTAATTAAAAATGGTTTAGAAAAGCCACATTTTATTTAGCAAACACACATTCTTTAACAATATTTTAGACTTTTAGAGAGAAAAGAAACATGATATGTCTATGTTATCTAGATTGGTAAAAAAAAAGTATTATGTACTCCTGCAATATCAACGCCGAATGAACGAATATTTTCCATTGCGGGCTTATTAATAAATAATAAAAAGTCAAGCATATGTCCGAACACAGTTAAGTGATATTTATTCATGACAACTACGAACTATGTAAACAACTATTATGCGATAAGTAAACTTTATAGATATTTCCTACATTAAGTACAAAATTGTATTTTCAAAATTTAATTGTAAAACAATTGGCAGAACTAATGTAAGACAGACATGAATAAAGTTCTATGAGAAAAAGCAATTAAGCATATAAGTGACAGTACACTATATTCTCATTCGAATCATTTATACGAAAGATTTATTCATTAACACAAATTAAGAAATTACCCACGACCAATTTCTTAACAATTATATAAATTTTTATTTAAAAAAATTATTTAAATAGGTTGAATATTTTTGATTAAAAATTATTTTAAACAAAAAATATCGAATTCTGCTCCACTGTGTGACGGTACTATAACTTTCAAGCCTTATAACTTGTAAAGTATTTAATAAAAAAATATTTTATTATACGAGTAGTATTTTGAAAAGCTCTTGAGAAAAGCTACAAGAATGTAATGAAAAATGGAGGATTCCACTTAAAAAATTGAAATTAATCTTGCCCTGACCTTGACAACGCCAAACTAACGATACCATCTTATGTCCCTCTAAAAGTAAAAAAAAACTTTTGTTTAAAACAATTTTCGATTTAACGCAATGTTTTCGAGATATTTCAGTGGATCCTTTAAAATAATACCTTATATAATACATTAAATACGTAAAAATATATAAAATATTTGTAAAATATCTGGAGGTTTAAGACAAGCGGAGCAACACTATTGAGTTCCTTTACGCGTACTAGCAAATTACAGAGAAGCAAGATTATCAGATCTTAGTAAGGGCTGAACTCAAGTTCTACGTATGCTCAATCAATAGTTTCCGTTCAGATTGTGTAAAAAAAGTTTATTTTTTTTTGTTTATGTGTCTTATGAGCAAATATGTAAAATACAAAAGGACAAATAAGTCTCGCAAAGATGTCAGTTGCTGAAAAAACAAAATAATATGTGAAATCTAATATACATAAATATGAGATGTACGTTTCTAAATGTTGGTCATCTTCAGTGTCATACATCTACTTTTTCCAGCAGATACTTTAACTTCCATTTGAATCATCTTTTAGGTCACAAAAAAGACATTGTTTTCAACACAGGTGGACAAAATCGTTAATTTATCACACTTTAAGAGTTTCACCGCAAAAATTTAATACAGTCAATTAATAGATACCAGTTATCCTTTAAATTTTTTTTTTATCAACAACGGATTAAAATACTTGTTCTATAAATCTAGCAATGCTGAATATTCTTACAATTCCAATTCTCAGATGGAAAGGAAAAACTTTTTTTACAGTGCCATATAAATTCTATATCGGAGGGATTCCGATCTGTCGCTTTGAAGCTCAATTATCAATTTCATATTAGGTGTAGTAAAAAGAAATCTATTATTTTTCCAATAGATGGCTTTAGTAATCTGTATCTCGCGTTGTATAAGTGCGATCGGGTTACGCTAAATGGCGTTAGAAAGATAAGATTTCGTACTAAAAAAACTTCTCAGACAGTTTTGTGATTGCTTGAGTCAGTATTGTTTGAGCACGTGTCAAAGATGAACACCAACAAAGAGAAAATACGCCATATTTTACAGTTTTTCTTCGATAAAGGCGAAAACGCAAGCCAGACGGCTGAAAATATGAATAGTGTTTATGGTCCTGATACTGTAATATCGCGCAATTTTGGTTTCGTCGATTCCGTTCCGGTAATTTTGATGTCAAAGACGCACCACGCTCTGGAAAGCCAATTGTCGAAAATGTCGATAAAATAATGGAAATCGTCGAGTCCGATCGTCATGTAAGCACTGTTTCGATTGCCCAGGAGCTAAACATTGCACAAAAAACCGTTTGGAACCATTTAAATAAGGCTGGATACAAAAAGAAGCTCGATGTATGGGTGCCACACGAGTTAACGCAAAAAAACCTCATGGACCGAATTTCCATCTGCGAATCGCTGCTGAATCGCAACAAAATCGACCCATTTCTGAAGCGAATGGTTACTGGTGATGAAAAGTGGGTCACTTACGACAACGTCAAGCGAAAACGGTCGTGGTCGAATCGCGATGAGCCGGCGCAAACGGTGGCCAAGCCAGGATTGACGATCAGGAAGGTTTTGCTGTGTATTTGGTGGGATTGGCAGGGAATCATCTACTATGAGCTGCTCCCCTACGGCCAAACTCTTAATTCGGACCTGTACTGTCAACAATTGGACCGTCTGAAAGAAGCAATCGCCCAGAAGCGGCCAGCTTTGGCCAATAGGAGAGGAATTGTGTTCCATCAAGACAACGCCAGGCCACACACATCGATAGTGACTCGCCAGAAGCTCCGGGAGCTTGGTTGGGAGGTTCTTATGCATCCACCTTATAGTCCGGACCTGGCACCAAGTGATTACCACCTGTTCCTGTCTATGGCGAATGATTTTGCTGGTGAAAAATTCGCCTCAAGAGAAGCTTGTGAAAATCGACTGTCCCAGTTTTTTGCCAATAGGGACGAGGGTTTCTATGAGAGAGGCATAATGAAATTACCTTTAAAATGGCAACAAGTTATCGAACAAAACGGTGCATATTTGATCTAAATCGGATCATTCTAACTATGCTAAATAAAGCCTTCAATTTAATGCAAAAATAATAGATTTCTTTTTACTACACCTTATATATTAGGTTGTTCGGAAAGTAATTTCGTTTTTTCCCAACAGAGAACTTATTGTATTTTTTCACAGCCAACTTCACACTTAAGCCGCATAATCATTATATATTTTGACAGCTGATATAGCAAGGCTTGCTTGTGAAAAAAGTTCGATTGATTCTACGCAGTAGTTTTTGGTTGGTGCCCTATCAAATATAGAAAGTGAAAAGCAGCATTTTCGGCATATTTTACTTTTTTACTATCGAAAAGGTAAAAATGCTGTTCAGCAAGAAAAAAATTATCCGATGTGTATGGAGAAGATGTATTGACAGAACGCCAGTGCCAAAACTGGTTTGCAAAATTTCGATCCGGCAATTTTGATGTTGAAGATGCATCACGTTCTGGAAGGCCAGTTGAAGCTGATGAAGAGACAATAAAGGCATTAATTGATGCAAACCGGCGAATAACAACTGGTGAGATCGCTGAGAGATTAAATTTATCGAATTCGACCGTTCATGATCATTTGAAACGCGTCTGATTGAAAATCGTCTTTCATTTTCATAAGAAAAAACGAAATTACTTTCCGAACAACCTAATATTTTGAAAAACTTTATCACAACTGAAAAAGATAAACTGGATAAGACTGTAACGTTGTGTTACAGAATTAATTGCATAGATTGCAATGCTATATACATCGGACAAACGAAGAGACAACTAAAGACGAGAATATAAGAACATAGATAAAACGATATAAATAAAAAATGTGATTCTCTTTCGGTTATCTCTGACCATCGCATACTGTTTAAATATGAATTTGATTATGTTCAAATCTTAGATAGAGAATCTTTTTGATTAAAAAGAAATATTTCTGAAATAATCCATAATAAGAAACAAATGAATGGGTTGAATAAATAGAGCGACACGGAGCTCCTCTCACATATATATTCTCCTATCGTTATCTCACATACATACCTTCTTATTCGTTAAAAAGTTATTAATAAAAAAAGTCCTGTTATATAAAACAAAAATTTATTGTTTCAAAATAAATTTTCTGTTTTAAAAACAAAAATATTTGGTTTTGTTCATTATACCCAATGGCCTTGATCTTAACATATATTATCAAAATCATGAATGGCCTCCAACAGATTTTAACTAAGGATTTAAAATAATAACGTTTCATTTGTAGCATAACGAAAGTTGTAAATTTATGTGAAACCTCGCTTTTTGTTGTACAATGTATGCATGAATGCAGTGGGTTCATTAATTAAATCGGGATGGGGATACAGGGGGAGAGGCGAAGCCCGCCCACACGTGTTCTTTCTACACGAAGCTATATAAAACAGAACAATTTGTTTATTTTGTTTTGTTTTAAAAGTAGAGAAAAGAAGCAGGAAAAACATATATAGAGGAAATACAATCGTTCTGTTCCAAATAGTCGAGTGGGCGAGAAGCCCTTACGAGGGGAGAGGGGAGCTCCATTACCGAAAAAATTAACCTATCCAATTCATTTTTTTGTGTAGGGTGGCCTTCGCTTCGCATGGAAAGTTGTAAACCCATGTGGAACTTGGCTTCGTGAATTTCAACTTTCCGCGCAAAAGAAAAAAATGGATTGAGTTAAGTTCCGTAATGGAGCTTCTCATAGAAGGGGGGACGGGAATCCACTGCATCCATCCATACACTTTAGAACGCAAAGCGAGGGCCACCCACCAAATAAAAAAATGAGTTCAGTTAGATTTTTCTCGGTAATAGAGCTCCCCCCCTCCTTTCGTAGGGGCTACTTCTCCCCCACTATTTGGAACAGAACGATTGTGTTTCATCCCAAAGGAGGAGAAGTGTCCCTCCTCCGCCTATATATGTTTTTCCTGCTTTTTTTCTCTACTTTTAAAACAAAACAAAATCAACAATTGTTCTGTTCTATATAGCTTCCTATAGAAAGAACATGCAAGGGCGGACTTCGCCTCTCCCTCTGTATCCCCACCACGATTTAATTCTAATCTAACCTATCTCATTTCTTTTGGCAGAAGTAAGGTAGGGTGAACCTTGCTTTGCGTGGAAAGTCGTGCGTCTTTAGGCAAGGAGGGAGATGGAATGGAACTCGCTTCGTGAAAAGTCGTATTTTCTTAATCGGTCCATCTCATACCTCTCTCTCTGTCCAGAGTTATCTTTCATGTAAAGCAGGGATCCAGATAGACAATTGCAGCGAATTTGCTAGCATGTTCCCGAAAATTGTTGCAACAACTAATTTTGATAAATTCGGAGCAAGGTGAGACAGCATTATGTCTATCATATTGAACTCAATAGAATTCTAATTCTAAAGACAATAATTTGAAGGTAACTTATTATCATCAGCATACTATTCGTAGCTAACAGCATGTTTATAACATCTGTCAAATAATGATCGTTACATATGCTATGTATAATAAAGTGATTCTATCAAGATTCTATCAATTTTGTCATTTTCAAATTTAGAATTCACATAAGAACAATATTTCACAGATAATGAGAAAGTATTTTGTCCCTAGTTTATCGACATTTGTTACTGCAACAGTTGACAGTAACATATTGGTATTTTTAACTCATTTGGCATGAATTCAAGATGTCATCACGTTGCTGTCATTGGAATTCCATCATAGCATGGGTATTTTCATATTAAAGCCTAACTTTGTGAGCTCACTTCACATGAGAAATGCTGCGGTTCTTGTATTCCTTCACAGGTGATTCTTATTTACGAGTTAACGCATCTCCGTGGTCCTCTGTCAGCAGAGATGCATAATGCTTACGGATGATTTTCATTATAATATTTTGTTGGCAATGAATTTAATCGATGGCATCGATTAAAAAATTTCATAGTTTGAAGACATATACGCAACAACAGATAGATACCGTTACAAGTTTTGTTTGCCGTTATATTTTCGTCATAATGGAATGGAATCAAGATGCAATGATTAATCATTCTTTGCTGTTATGTTGCTGTCATCTTACCAACAGCATAACGTATCTGTTGCTAATCATTTGTTTTTGAAATTTCATCAACTAATTGCACATATAAGCAATCATATTGCTGCATTTGCAACGTATGTATACTGTTTTTATTCAGTAAATATATGCCAAATATAAAACAATTCATACAATGCATCAATGTGTTCAATATGCTAAATCACGCTTGGTTATCTGGGAAAATAATTACTAACTGTGACTGTTAATAATTTTATAGTGAACAACGAACGACGGTTAAAACTTATTGGAGGTGACTCAAAATTATAACCTTAACAATCTACATATGTCAAGGTTATCAGAGTTGTCCTAAAATGAATAATTATTTGAATTTTCAACACACTGGATTCTAGTTTTGATTAAATTACTAATAAATATATGAAGATGTAATAAAAATTCTATATTTTACTCCAAGGATTTTAAGCGTCAACTACAACACTCCATAATTAAAAAATTGATATGCTTATGTTTTTATAAATTCGATTCATTGATGGTTCTATTTCCGATATGTATTTTAACCAATATAATATATTTCAAATTTCTTTCCGTGCGAATATTTGTTGTTTAGACTATTTTAAGGTTTTAATTGTACTATTGTATTTAGATTTTAATTGTTAGATTTTAATTGTTCAATTTCGTTAAGTATGATTAAGACCGAAATTTAAAGGCCGAAACGTTATGTATCATAATATTTACGTATATTAGATTTCACATATCATTTTGTTTAAGCAAATGACATCTTTTCGAGGCTTATTTGCCCTTTTGTATTAATTTAAATTTTTGTTTCTTTGAGCTTAAGAGATTTTGATTTTGTATTTTTAAATTTTAATAATTGTAAAATATTTTTACATATAATATATGGATATGTTATTTAAGATCATAATCCTAATAATACATATATGTCCAAATAAAAAAGTAATATTTCAATATATATAATTCCTTGTGTAATATTTATCAACTGTACGACAGAAAATATTAATTAGATTTCTAACAAGTAAAGATCATCAAGGTCAACAGAAAGTTTATTGAGCTTGATTAACATCGGATACAGATTTTATTGAATTTGCTGTATATAATAGTTCAGTTCTTTCACTAATTTATACTAAAATTATAGAATGCGCTTCTCATGCATTTGCAAGAAAAACACGTTTAAAATGGATATAGTTCCAAGTGACTCCGGCTCATAATTGACTTGAAATTTTGCACATAAATTGTACTCAATGTAAAAAATAAAAATACATAATCTCAACTTCGGCAAATGAAAACAAAATTTTTTATTTTACGACTTTTCATTCAGATAGATCTTGCTTCCCGTGGAAAGTACGCCCCTAAGCAAGGAGGAGATGGAGTGGGGATCGCTTCGCATGGAAGTTATACATTCCTAAGCAGAAGGGAGATAGAATGGAAGTCGCTTCGCATGGAAGTCGTACGCCTCTAAGCAAGGGAAGAAGTAGGGTGGGAGTCACTTCATGTGAAAAGTCGTATTTCCTTAATACGGTTCGGATTTTAGTCGATAATTATATATTGTCATATAAAATTTCTTTTTTTATTTCCCGAAATTGAGATTATAGGGTTTTTATTTCATACATCAAAAACAAATTATGTGTAAAATTTCAGATCAATCGCGAACGGGAGTACACCCTTTAAAAATTTTATATTATCAATACGTAAATATTTAAACGTATTTTTTTCATGAGTGCTTAAGAAATTTTATAATTTTAGCATGACTTAATGGACAGTTGAACTATTATGTACAGAAGGTTCGATAAATTTTGACAAGGCGTTCGTGTGTAGAGCAAACTAAACTGAGTCGAAAAGTCCTGTACTATTTTACAATTTTCATAATAGTTAACAAGATATTATTTACTAAAAATCGCTGAATGTTGGTTTTAAATAATTTTTTTTAATACTACAAACTTAACTTTACAAAAAATTTACAATTTAACTTTACAATTTAACTTTACAAAAAAATAACAAGAGATAAAAATTATTTATTATCTTTTCATAGAAATTCTAATTTCATAGAATTTCTAATAATTTCTTCAAAATTTTTTATTAACTTTTTACTGCATTTTCTTGTATTGGCAACTATTTTATCAATATGAGAAAATACGGTATTAAAAAATTCTGAAAAAATTCTCAGAACTCTGTAAGAAGAAAATAAACAATTTTTGTCTCTTGCTATTTTCCTGTGAAGTTGATAGTATTTGAGTAAAAATGATTAAAAACTAACATTTAGCGATTTTTAGTAATTAATATCTTGTTAACTATTGCAAAAATTGCAAAATAATATAGAATTTTTCGACTCAGTTTAGTCCGTTCTATCTACACGAGCACTTTGTCAAAACTTACCAGATATATTCTGTATATATAATAAACATTCAGAAGTGACTTCCTCAAAAACGGCGGTTTTTTATTCAGTAAGAAGAAAACTAGTTATAAAAATACATATATAAAACTAATATTCTTGAGGCTTCCACAGGTGCTTTCTATATAAAGATTATGTGTTTCGCAAGTTTTTTCCGTGTCTAGATTCATTCTTGGAAAACCAACGTTTCGTGAACCTTCATCAGGGCGAGAAGCAGCCTGATATTATATTAGGTATCAGGCTGCTATATACATAAAATTAATTATAAAAATACCATATTTTAAAAGAGGACTCGTAACTTTTTTTTTGGAAAAAAATTTCGTTTCAAAAATTAATATTATAAGACAATTTTATTTTTGAACGTTAGCAAGTCCTATGCTCCTAGGCAGAGAGGGGAGGTGGACTTTATTTCGCGTTGGAAAATATACGAGTATGCGTGAAGGCAGTACGACCCTGCGAGAAGTGGCATAAACTGCCACCATGTATATACTTTATAACATGGAACGAGGATAATCATTTATTCTTATCGTAATAAGACTTAAAAATTCGTATAATCGCATATTGAAAGCTGTTAACAAACTGCGAGAATTATGTCGACTATTCACAAAATACCTGTGACTTTCCATAATTTCCTAACTTTGTTTACATTCTTTAAGAGAGTACAGTATATATAAACTTCACTATTTGTAATATACCTCTTATACCCCATGTTATCCTCTATATATTATGGAACTTTAATTTACTATATCTCCTAAACCTATGCCGTGTTCTTGTATCTCTAAAGATATTTTTTATAATCTGCAAATTTTATTAAAACAATGATACTTACCTATTTTACCGTTGGGGCTATATGGATCGTAACTGCTGGTACTCATAGGACTCGCGTATCCATTATTGCTAACTTGCTGTTGATGTGCGAGCGGACTGGAATGGGCCATAGGAGATTGCTGTTGTTCTGATAATTGCTGCTGAGAAGTAGAGTAAACCACGTTCTGACTTGATAAAGAATTCTGCGGCGATTCCGGACTGTCCGCTGCTAGCCAATCGTCCGATCTAGATATTTTATTGCTGTTAGCAACACCGGTAAAGAGATTACTTCCGGTGACAATTGGTCCAGTAGTTACAGTAGGCGACGTCGATGTCCCTACCAGATGATCTGGTTTCTCGGCCTTAACCAATGTTAAGGATGTGGTGTTGACAGAGGCAATGGTACCGATGCCTGTAGAAGTAGAACCACTGTTATCAGTGTCCATATTCGAATCGGCACTGGTATCCATACTGGGAGTTATCGTCGTCGCTCTCTTCGTAGTCGTCGTCAATAGATTTATTGTACCTTTTAACCTGGATGAGGCTGCCAGGACGACATTCTCCGTAACAACCTCCGACCCTTCATTACATCGTACTGTTACATTGTCACTTATTAAATTGGAAAACGTGACAGATCCCGTAATATTAAATGTTTTCTTGACATTTCCGTTTCTAGACGTTTTTGTTTCCTCTTTTTGCTATACTAAAACTTATGGCTTATATTTGTACATATAATATGTATATATGTATGTATGTACTATATATATACACACACACACATATATATATATATATATATAAGTATATGTATATATACGGTATCCCAAAAAGGTCGGGATTTGAATATATCAGAAAATAAGTTTTTTAAGAAAAGTTGTAAGATTCCAAAAGATCTATTTCCTGATTTTGTCAGTTTGACCTTAAGTGGCGTCGCCAAGGTCTAGTTAAAATTACATCAATTTTTTTTAATAGTACTCTCTGTTTTTGATTCCAGAATCTAATAGCCAGTGTCAAAAGTTTACAAAATACTACAATATAGTTATTTTTCATGAAGTACTTTTCGAATTATAAGGCTTAAAGTTACATAATACCACCAGCATTGGTATTATTTTAATTTTTACGTAAAAATAAATCTTCAGTACAAAAATAAAAATAAGAAAAACAATCTCCAGTAATCTTGATCTTAACGAATATTATCCAGGACATGATCTTGAACAACAATCAAGAGGTTTAAGCCATCAGTCGAACATCTTGCGTAATGCTAATACCGGCGATACTATAACTTTTAAGCCTTATAACTCAAAAAATACTTTATAAAAAATAACTTTATTGTATTGTAGTATTTTAAAAAGCTCTTGACACCAGCTATTAGATTTTAGAATAAAAAATAAGACGTACTATTTAAAAAAATCGATATGATCTTGACCTAACCTTGGCGACGCCACCCAAAGTCAAACTAATAAAATCAATAAATAGATCCTTTTAAACCCTACAACTTTTATCTGAAACACTTTTGTGTAAAACTTATATTTTCCAAAATATTTAAGTGTCCCGACCTTTTTAAGACTTTGTATATTAAAAAACTAAGAGAAATTTAAAAATTTTTTCACAATTGTTTTACTTTTTCAGTTGCTTTTTAATAACAAAAAATATTTTCAATAAGTTTGTCGTTTTTCAAACTTAAACCATCCTTAATTTTTCCAATTAAATTAAAGCACTAGAATATCGATACATTGATATATCGATTAAATAATCTTTAAAAAGAAAATTATAGTTTCGAACTATTCGATTATTCAAACTTAAGATAAAATAATCACAGCCTCCAAACGCATTTTGACATGTGCGTGTGTTTATTATATCTTCATAATTGAAGTTGTTGCTCGCTACTCGAAAAATCTGTAACATAAAATAAAATGATTCCTTAATTTATATTATTATACTAAATAACTGTAATTAATTAGATCATATTTTAAAATTTAAAAAACTTAAAAAGGATGGAAAGTGTTTTTTTTTATAAACATTTGTATTAAATTTATACATATAAAATTTTTCTGATAATTCTACTTTTATAATATTCATTTACAACTCTCTAGATGTCCTTTTTCGATTTTAATGACACTTAGTGGATCTGTAAAGGGGGCTAAAATGTTCAGTACATACTTTTTATCGACAATCAAATATGTTTAAAGAGAGCAATGGCTAAACTCGATCGATAGTACAAGCTTTTTTAAATTCCAAATTTGATAATAGTGATATCTTTCATTTATTTCTTATATTTATCATATATTGTTGTGTCTTTGCACTCAACGCATTCATCTATCCTTATCTAACATATTGCAACGCCATCTTTTGCAAGATCGAGTATCTATTGTTAGACATAGTTATTGCTTTGTTTACCATTCCGAGTCGTCGTTCAGTATTCACGTAATTTTCAGATTGATATAAATCTTTCTTTTTAAGCTTTTAATCTATGTTAGTTTCATAAATTCACAAATTGTTTGTTCACGTAAAAACGGATGCTGAACTGTCGTTTTGTCCACAGGAGCTGTAAAACTTTTGCATTAAGAAAATATCTACGTCAGGTAACAGCTCTACAAGTTGAAAAAATATAAGTTTTTAATTGTTTTTTTATTTTAATATAAAGTCCACTGCAGCACCACCAAATTTTATACCTACTTTAATTCTGTAAAAGGATTTTTGATTTCGTTCAATAAATTCAGAGATTTATATCGATCTGCAATGTCTGCACAATTTGGTACTCTTAAGTTAGAGATATTTTAAGTTAGAGATATCATTCTCTTAAGTTAGAAATATTAAAAAACCAATAATTTACGAGACATTTTACACTTTTCACTATTACTTTCTAATACATTTTGGCAAAAACATAGAATATCTCGTAAATTATTAATTTTTTTACAACTGTCCCTTAATAGTTTTATGCACAGAATAATAAGATGAATCAATTAGTGCGGAGAAAACAGTTGCTATTAAAAAAATATGTAATTGCACATTGTAAATTGCATAATTTTTTTTTTAAATAACTGTGTGAGATATTTTATGTTCCATGTCAAAATGTGTCAGAATAAAATGTGAAATATCTCGATAAACTACTGGTTTTTTTATATCTGTAACTTAATACTTTTATCGGGTACGCCAGCGATTTTCCCCTTCCACTCTTACTGCCTCGCTCTCTGCCTCTCTCGCCACAGTATCGTCACTTCGGTAAAACTTCAAACATGATTTTTTCAACTTCCCTCGCCGATAAAAGAGTGGAATTTAATATTGGGCGATAGATTTCATATACTCTAAATGAATTTACATTTTTTAGAAGTTCCATCTCAAAGGCAGAAATTTCCCTATACCGTGAGCATCCTCCTTTGTGTTTTTAAAACAGAGAATTTATTTTTAAAGCAGAGCATTTGTTTTTGAAGCCGAGAATTTGTGTAATTAAAACAAAAAATCTTATTCTAGGTCACTTATATAGTCTTGTGTCCCTCTATGCCATCAATATGACAGATTTCTCAATCTGAATATCCGTCAACTTTAACATTAATATCTCAATTCGCGAGACAAGCTTTCTCTGCTAGATTCGTTCATTTTGTGCAAAAACGTATCGAATAAGATTAACTTTATAAAAATCGGAGTTGAGGAGGCTAAATTCAATAATTACAAAGTTACTACTGATTTATTGAGCGTTATATACACATGTTGAGAGTAAACCGCGGTTGGATATAATCTTATTTTCATTTTACGTAAAAATGAATTCTTAGTGCAAAAATAAAAATAATAGATACAACTTCTAATAACTTTAATCTTGACAAATATTATCCAGAACATAATACTGAACAATATTCAAGAGGTTTTAGCCGGCGATCAGATACCTTGCGTAATGCTAATGTCAATGATACTATAATTTTCAAGCATTACAACTCGAAAAGTATTTAATGAAAAATAACTTTATTTAGTGTTTTTAAAAGTTCTTGACACCAGCTATTAGATTTTGGCACCAAAAGAGGGTGTTTTATTTAAAAAAAAAATCAATTTGACCTTGACCTAACCTTGGCAACGCCACTCAAGATCAAGCAACTGTGATCAGTGAATAGAGCTTTTTAAATCCTACAATTTTTATCTGAAACAATTTTTTCGAAAATGATTTCCGAGATATTCAATTATTTCCAAACTTTTGATACAGCCTTATATACGCAAGACCGCTCGCTCGCCCGCCCGCCCGTGCGCGCGCGCGCACGCACGCACGCACGCACATACATACTTTATTACAAGAATATTTTATCGCATACAAAATCCACGTTTACGCATGAAAGTAATTTTTTTTCAGATTCAAGGAAATAAAAAAAGACGTACAAAAACAATAGTCTATTTACATATCAAAAGAAGAGACTTCGTAGACGTCGTATCATGCATTGTGTTCTTGTAAATGTATATATTATTGTATATAAGTATATATTAACGTTATAAAAGTCAGCTACAATTTACTCAGATTTTTCAGGCAATTGATGACTCAAAGAACATGTCGCTCAAAGAATCTCATGGCTTCTCTTCAATTCTCCATTTATTTGTATTTCTTACATTCGCTGGCACATGTTTTTAGAACGCGTTTCATCCTCGTATGCAACATTTTAATGGCACACTATTGCGCCGTTAAGTGTGTGCGCGCATGCGTGCGTGTGTGTGTGTTCAGTCACCGAAATTCAATATTTAAATTATTTGCTGTTGATTCTAACAGTTTAACGCAGTACAAAGATTATCTAAATTGCATTGCTATAGTACTCACTACAGTCACTATAATAAAAGTCGAGACATCAGCGATTCGCCTCGGGATTGGTCAGCGCCATGTCTGGGACCGTATGTTACTAAAAATATGAATTTGTATAAACGTACTGTGTTCGTGTTAATGAAAATGTGAGTTTGTGTAACGTACTCTGTACATGTGAGTTATTGTATAAACGTGTTCCAGCAATGGCACCCTTTTTGATGTATCGACTTTTATTATAGGATGTGTCAAAGTCTCGCTACAAATGCTTTAAAGCGTTTGATGGACCGATTAGAAGAAAGAATTTTACAAACTGACCAATTAAAAAACCCTTCAAAGTGTTTGCAACATCGCGTTGACTATACCCATAGTGACTCTATTAGCACGGATCCTCATACAAACAACAGCGCTTTAACACAGAACGCTGATTGGTGAGAAGTCTGTTGCGGGGGTAAAATTTACCTCCGTTTTTGACCAATTAGCATCAAAGCGCTGTTGCCCGTATGAGGATTCGGGCTTACTCATCTATGAACATCCGAACATCCTTGGTGTCCTATCAAAGGTGTTCTCATTAATTTTCATTGCCGTTTGTTCGTTCGTATTTTTTTCAGGTCGACTTCTATGGCATTTCTCAGTTTCATGGTTTATGTCTTTATCTAATTGTAGGATAGTATTACATCCGCACAATATTTTTGCCCTAGTTGTTAGTATATTTCGCCTTCTGTACTGTTTCCATCGCTGACGCGACGTAATCGCCGCCTCCACATGTAGCGATTCGAGCGTGAGCACACTGCTAAGGAGCTGCCTTAAGGCAGGTTCCCTACTATTATGTAACACTCCAGATGCGAGAGAGGCCTAATCCTTTTAGAAGGAGGCGTCCCCCGTTCTTTCTATTTCTGGATCTTGTGCTGAAAAGATCAAGAACCTGCTGACGGCTCCCGCTGCAATAAGCCACGTGTTTCTGCTAAATATCTCGACAAATCTCCAATTCTTCGCGCAAAACCTCTGATTCTTACAATTACACGTGAGCAGCAAACGCTCTAAGGAGTCGCAGATTCCAATCAGCAAAGCGTCTCGATCATTCTATCTCATTAGAATTATTTTACGAATAATATATTCTTAAGACTGAATTATATTTTAGCATTGATCTCATATCATTAGTCACTATTATACCATCGCATAATCTAGCAAATTTTCCGAATAGTTAATAGGCTAAAACGATAAACTTATGTTACGTATATATGGCTCCTAGCCATCTCAGATAATATTAACTTGCGAGCATTTAGAGTACAAGTATAATCACTTTGTAATCAGTGCTTTACGATTTGAAATAATTAAATACTTAAATGTGTGTGTGTGTGTAGACTTAAGAAATATTTTACGCCCCTCCCGTCCGCCATCCTTTTCCCTATCTTTAAGATACAACAAAAGCACACGCTGCAATGGACAAAGAGAGGTTTACCCGTCGGGCCACGTCGACGGATCGCAGAAGCGGGGACGAAAATGATTGCAGCAACCATGCGTGGTCAACTTCCATATAAAACTTCAGACCGCATTAGTTCATTTTGGTATATACGCCCAGATGACGCGACTTATGCATGAACTATCATGACGTCATGTTGTTTGTATGTTGTGTCCACGGAACATATAGAATATGTATATGTAGAATTGTGAAGAAAACAAATAGAATTTATTTTATTATTATCTGATAAGGTAAGTTGTATATTATGAACAATGTAAAAATATCGTAGAGTATAATAAGGAATAATAGATAATTCCATTATGTATCATTTCATTCTTATGTATGAATTAATGATTTATTACATATAGAAAAGGATGATGAGTGTGTGTACGAGTATGTGATGATATATCATATCTATTATGTATAAAATAGAATATTTCTTTTTTTATTTTTCATAGTTTAAAAAATTTTCATTAATCCTGGTGAAAATTGAATGGATCTGCATTGTACCAGGCTGTAAATCTAATTCTAAAACTCCTGGTCTCTTTTTTCCCAAGAATCCGTCATTATCACAAAAGTGGAAAGAAATTGTAAACAATAATATTATTTTAAATATTTCATCAGAGGAATTGAGAAAATATAGAGTATGTCACTTGCAATTTTTATCTGAAGATTATATTTACTCTCGAACTCGTCGAAGACTAAAACATAATGCGGTACCTAATGTAAACATATGTAATATACAGACAGTTAATACTGAGATGAATGATGCAAATATGACTGAGCAACATTCACGATCTGTAACAAGTGCAACTGACAATGAGCTGCATTTACAATGTGACATAAGTACAATTGAGCTGCTTTTACAATCTAAAACAAATATACAACATACAAATGTACAAATGTAACATTCAGGATCTGAAACAAGTACAACTGAGCTGCCTTTACAATCTGAAACAAAAACGATATGTAAAAAAAATGTAAATTTTTTAACTTTTTAAAATGACTATAATATTTATACTTCTCAAATGTAATTTAATATTTATTAATAATTATATGTACTATTGTTATAAATTAAAAAAGAAATATGATTTAATTAAATTAATAAAATTATTATTTTTAGATTTATAACTTCATAGTTACTTTTTCAAGTAAGAAGTTTAAATGAAAAAAGAAAAACAGGCTTGCAGACACAATAGAAGAAATAAGAAATTAGAAATAATGACTTCAACCTATAAAAAATCAGATATACCAGTATATATAGATAGGTTGAAATCATTATTCCTTCTATTGTGTCTGCATCCTTATTCTCTATTAGAAGTCAGCCATATTGAATATTAATTCATTTATGTACAATATATTCACCTAGATGGCGTTCAAAACACTATTTCAAAGCAAAATATAGGAGTTGGTTATCTATTTTTTTATACCTGTGGTATAATCTGTGGCAGCAACACAATAACGGCATTGTGTCGACTCATATAGCGTTACCACGTGCCACGTAATCGCAGTCTGTTCGTTCACCATTACGATGAAATCGGAACGCTGCCGACTCGGCATATTTGCGGAGGCGCCACTGTCTCGACCATGCCACCTGATCGCCGCGTGCCACGAGCATCCACGTCGTGAGAGCGCCGCCGCGCTATCGTTTCGTTAACTACCTAGTGCGCTTTAACTGTATCGCAACGCGGGCGCGTGTCCACGTGACACCGTTGCTTCAGTGTAGTAACGCCCGCAAGTTATGTTTTCTTGCCATGTACCCGTGCGCTGGAACACGTTGTGCTCGTGAAAGTATCGTGCGCGACGAGTCTTATCGCGCTTGGTTCGCTAGCTCGATCTGTATAATAACCTCTCGTATATTGTATACGAGTTGTACCAAACCGTGAAAGTCAAGAGATTCTCTGCGAAACGTGTTTGGCCAGAGAGAAACCTGAAAGAAAACATCCTTGAAAAATAGACGATGTATCCTAAGAAAAGTGGACGTTGCGTGTGTAGTTTACATCCACTTTGTCAGAGAGCAGTAGTGCACGGCAGCATTTTGTGGTTACAGGTTTTGGGCCGTCATGTCCTCTCTCGCAGATTTGGAACTCGTTCACATTCAAACCGCTTATTATCACGCCGTGCGACACAGCCTTCAACTCGGTTTGCTGCGTCGGTTTGACAGGTGTGGTGGGTGCTCTCTCTTACTCTCAGTCGCACCACCAGTGGCGAGTTATGATATCTGTACCGACGTACGCACGTGGTTCATGATTTACCTCATCAGAACTGTGGAACAGCCATGAAACGACTCGAAATCCACCGTGATGATATTGCAGCGCTCTGCCAACATCCAATAGACGACGCCTGTCTCTAGAGATTTTTAGATCTTGCTCTAAACGACTTATCCAACGCTCGAACGAAAGCCAACGGGATTAGTCGTTAACTCGCGAATCATAATTAGTTGCGACATATTAGACATGACAATAGTCAAATTTTGATAGTACTATTTTGCCGCAGCGAGAGCGCTACAAACTTTGACCCCTCAAATATACGGGAGTTTAGAGGCCCTGCTTGTTAACATCCAGTCTTCGTGTCAAGTAATGCGCTCCAGTAATTCCAACTTTTCAAATAATTAATCGATAGTATTTTATTGCGATTAACCGTAATAAGGTTAATAAATTTCTCATTTTGTCGTTCAAGTGCTTGTGTAAATCTGTGGCTGTATTGATTTGCAATGAAAGATTGTGATTATCGCGTGCAATGTGTTTCCTTCCTTATAGTTACTCTCAGTTGCAAAATGATTAATCGGAAATGATTAGTAGTAAGTCAATAGATTCGTTTGTAAAAATCAATCAAGTGCGTGTATAAATCCGTGAACATATTGATATACAATACAATTTATAAAAGGAGAAAAACTTCTAATTAATAATTACTATATGCCATGTATTTTTTTTGGAGTAATTCTCAATCTCTAAATAATTAATCGGTAATGATTAATAATAACAAACTGATAAATTCGTTTGTAAACCGATCAGGTGTGAAACGTTATGCGGGATACAATTAATATGAAAGACAAAAATTCGCGTAAATGTGATACAATTAAAGTAAATGTGAAAGACAAAAACTTATTGTTATTTGATGTGGATGGATAATCTAGTTGGAATTCATAATTCGTTGGATTATAAAATTATTCTGCCTTTTTCTAGTTCGGTTATGGTATGAAGACATCTTTACAAGATAGGGGGAGGGAGGAGAAAGAGAGAGAGAGAGAGAGAGAGAAAGAAAATGAGGAAGGGAGAAAGAAAACATATACACTCATTGACTAAAACGCAACAGATTTTTCTTCTATGGTTTTCGAAATGCAGTCTACTCAAGCGATTGATTTTTATTTACGGATCTATAAGCAAGAACTAATCGCTCACTGAGCATTCCGCAGAACTGCATTCCGAAAAAATTACCCATTCGAAAAAAAATGTTGCAATGTTTTAGTCGATGAATATACATGCGCGTACTATCGTGTCACGCGTTTCACGCGTAGCTAATCGCAACTGAACACCCGCGTCGGATAGTGCATTGCGCCGCTCATTGTTATCGTTAACTTGCAGAACAACAGCAGAATTTTCAACTTGTATTAAATTTTATAAAATTTTCAACTTGCTTGAATTTAATAAAATGTTTTGAAACTCCTGTTTCTTCTCCTTTGCAAACAAGTATCGTCACATTCAGCTACTTTAGAGTCCAGTACTCCATATCTACCTGGCAAGTTGCACGACGGAACAGTTCGTTCAACTTTCTTCTTTTTGATATATCTATAAATCAATATCTATAAATTAATATATTATATAAGTTAATTTCCGCATAACTCTGTATTAATTATACCTCAAGGATCATGTAACACAGAAGTTAAGTGTCATCTAATCTTGCCCCTGATGCCTGAATATTGGCTTATCTGGGAACATATAATCCTCTCGTTTGAAATGTAGCAAACACACTCTTGTCTTACGGTTGATATTCTGTATTTTTAAAGCATGCATCCATGCTTTTATTTTATCACGTTATTCCAAGTTTCCAAAAATATTCTTTACATACTTGTGTTCATTAGCTCTCGGAAAATTATAAAAACGAAGCATTAAATTCTTATTAATTGCTTCGACATCCGTGAACCGAGTAATATTCAGAATATTTGATTTTCGATCGCGGTGAAAATGTTGCTTCTTCCATTTATCGAAAACTTAATTTTATTTCAGAAAATTCGATTTGTTTATCAATCAGTTCTCACAGCTCACAGGTTCACGAATACTGATTGCAGGGATAGGATAGTTTTTTTTCTGTCATCAGATGTCATGGTGAATATGTCAGTTCCCAATATGATACGCGCGGCCGTATGACAGATAAGGACCAATCGGCGCGTGACATGGCCCCAATTAGAAGGGGATCGAATGGCCTGCATGAATCCGTGGAAAACTTCTGGCCGGCAGTGTCGGGACGCATAGTTCGTATAGTGGTCGAACTGTTGTAACTGTGAGAGGACGCACAATCTCCTGAGATTATCGAAAGCAGAGCCGAGGTCGTAAGAATACCGGAAGATATCAAGATCCATTGGGTGAAACGAACATTACTATATTTATAATATTGTTGATCATAGAGTTGTTAGCAACGGGTGGATCGCACGTGAAAACTCGAGAAGTTTCGAGCAGCCGATCTAATGACTATCGTGTAAGTCAGCAAAATTACGAGTCACCGCCCAAACGCTCTTTCTTTTTGAGAGAAATACTAGCTGCCGATTCGCGCTTGCCTCGTTGCTATAGTCAAGTCAATTTATATCATTTCATTGTGTATTTGGTTGAGACATTCGTGATTGCGACATCAGAATTACTGTAAAAGCCGCACTAGAGAACACAGTTTCAATTAGCGCCGATGTAATCCATCCCGATAACATATTTTTTTTGTCACTTTGAGTTCTTATATACCGATAGACTTTATTTCGCATTCGACTGTCGTATAATATTCGCCTTTTCTATATCGCTCATAGAGCCAAGATTTAGCAAAATCTAATATGATTATCCAACCGATATCAATATCGACTTTATTGTTTTCCGCGGATGCCTATAAGATCAAGCCTATCGAGCCAATATCTGAAAGTCAGTTGTAAATCTGCGTCTCAAATACACTTGTTATTTATTCTTTTGTTAATTTCTGTGTTATTCATATAGCCTTTCTCTTTCGTATTTCGACAACTTTTCTGCCTATAATGACTCATCTCTGTTGCCGTCGCGAATTATGATTTCGCGTGAATATCATAAAATAATTAAAATATTGTCTGCAATCTTTAGAAGCATAAATGTTAATCATCGAATCAAACAAATGCTCTATGCTCAGATTAATTTAATAATCAACTGTATTCTGATATTGGGAGTGTGCATTAATTTTAAGGAATTTTTTGGTAAAAAGACGGCTTTATTGTAAAAAAATGATTACAAATTGATCATTCAAAATATTGTCCATTGCTAGCCACTACTTTTTCCCATTTTCTGATAATAGGTGGATTCCACGTCGAAAGAACGACATATCTTTTGAGGCTATCCACGAATCGACCCATTTTTTTTTGGTATCTTTATAAAAATGGAAGCGCTGCTCAAACAGGCCATAAATCATCGATCGAAATAGATGATAATCGGAAAGAGCAATATCTGGAGAATATGGCGGGTGTGATAGGGCATTCCAGCTAAGCGCTTCTAACGTTTCCGTGAGCGGTTTCGCAACATGTGATCGAGCGTTGTCGTACTGGAAAATCACTTTGTCGTGTCTTTTCGCGTAATTTGGTTTTTGCTTCACGGCTCGGTTCAATTGTTGTTGGTAGCGTTCCCCAATTTCGTTAGTTGGATTGAAGCAGCTCATAATACACGAAACCCAGCTGATCCTACCAAATACAGAACTGAGCTTGGCGCCATGAATATTTGGCTTTGCTGTCGATGTTGATGGTTCGCCTGGCCTGCACCATGATTTTTTGTTCTTCGGATTATCGTAGCGTATCCATTTTTCATTACCCGTCACGATACGATGCAAAAAATTTTTTCTTCTATGTCTTTGAAGCAACAATTCACAGGTCATTTTGCGCCCTCGGCTTCAACTCGTATGGCACCCAATTTCCTTGCTTTTGAATCATTTTAATGGCCTTCAAATATCTGGAAATCGTTGATCGATCAACATTTAATGATTCTGCAAGTTCTTGCGTTTGACTTGGGCCTTGATCGAGTACAAAAGCTTCCACTTCCTTATCTTCAAACTTTTTTGGTTGGCCTTTCGGCGTTCCTTATCTTCCGTGTCAAAATCACTTTTTTTTACAGCGTCGAAACCAGTACTCACGTGTTGAAATGGATAGAGTATAATCACCATGAGCTTCCAATAGCATTCGTTGAGCAGCATTTCCAGCAGCACTTTTCTTCAAATAGAAGTAAAAAAGCAAAAATTCCCGCAAATTGCGTTTTGTTGGCAGAAAATTTGACATATTCAATGCTCAAAAAAATGTTGTTTACACTTCAGCCAAATGACACATACTGAAAATTAAAGCTATATGATAATGCTTTGAACATGAAGATAGCAACAATATAGCCCGATGCGATAGTACTAGTTACGCCATTTCTTGAAAATGCTTTAAAATTAACTCCCAATATTATCTAAATATTAAATCTCAAACATTTAATCTCAATATTAAAGATATAAATGATAATAACTAATATTAATTCTCAGTATTTTGACTTAATTAAATAATTAAATATTCTCATAAAAGCGATTTAGAAATCCTGTAGCATGCGATATGTCAGCGCTTATAATCTCACGATTTGCCATTCGTCACCAGTCTGATCATACCTCCCCCACTATAATAAATAATCCGCCACTCTTTCAATCCCCACGTCATACCCACGTGTCGCGCCGTACCGTCTATCTCTTCAATTCCTACCTGGCGGCGACGCGGCGGTCATAACATAATTTCAATTTTCGTATATAATTTCAATTGTTACTATCGGCGGACTTAACACTATTTATGACATAATTTTCGTATATTTAATCTGTAGTCTTTAATCAATATTTATAATTTGTTGTCATATTTAAATTCTAAGAATAATTTTAAGGGTGCGTCCCAATGGAGAAAGAAAGCGGAATGGAACAATAACAAAAAGAAAACAGAGTAGGAGTTAATCAATCAGAATTATTCCGTTCCAGTTTTTCGTCCCCATGGTAAACTTTATTTTTTCGCAGCCGCAGTAGGATATATAAAGATATATTTAAATGATTAATCTTATTTTAATTTATTACAATCGTTAGTTCCAACGAACACAAATGTTTATTTTAGACATATATGTATACTATACATCGATCGAAAGTGACATACGTTATCACATTAGTCTCTTGTTAACCATTGGGATAACATCAGTACAACAGTTTATTTTAGAGACTTCAAAAATAGTGAATCGCAAAACTACATATTCACAATTTCAAAAGTAAATCAATAGTAATACTACTGCAAATTCTTGCATTTATAAAGTTATTTAATCACGTTTCAAGTCACTGGATGAATGTAAACAACAGACAGACAATTGACAGACCAAGTATATTATCAAAAATTGACTACAAAAAGGTTTCTCGACTGAGGAACTTTTGCTGAATTGATTGACCTTTGTAACCAAAACAGATCATACCAATTAAGGATCACTAGAGACTACTGACAAAATAGTAGACAATTGAATTATTCTGATTTATTTATGTTTATACGTATAATTTAGGAATTATTTGGGGAAATTTGGGAAAATTTAAATATTTGGGTAATAGTACAATATTTTTCTTGTTATTTAATAAGAAAGATAACAAATTTTATCATGCGTCAAGTTAGCAGACAGCGATTTTATTTAATGTACTTTATGAATGAAATCAATTAGAAATTATAATATTTGGGGAAAACATCTTCATTATTATTTTCATTTGGGAAAAGTCACTATTTGGTAATTCAATAGATTTACACATTATGAAAACGAACAAAGCCCGGGTATAGCGGGTGTATACGAGTATATCTCTTGACATATGCCTACTGCACATTGGACGCGATAAGCGATGAGAGATGAGCGATATCTAATGAGAGCTTTGCTTTGCGTCGTCACGTGAGGAAAAGCAGAGTTTTTATTGGATATCGTTCGTCATTCATCGCTCATAGCGACTAGTGTGCAGTAGGCAATATACAACTTGACTCGTATTCAGAACGCGCTTTTATCTCTGAAATTCTACAATATGTGTGACGTAAAGTGTAGTATGTTAGCGCGCTAATATCATTGTAAGTGCGTTCTGAATACGGGCCACATTATACATACATAAAACTGTTCTCCGTCTTTACTGGAAAATAACAAAAATAAAGAATAAATATTAAAATTTTTCTTCTCGAAATGTATTTAAATAATAACAATATTTACAAATTAAGAAAATAACATGTACTAACAAATTTCCTTCGTTTTATATTTTTATCAAAGTTTACTCCGAAATCCGAATACTCCAATGTTAGACTGCGTTCGCAAACTTCACTCGGATGGTACAATAAATGTAGACAGCCTTAAGCCATAAGAAATTGACCAATCACAGTTGAATAATAAATAAAATTAATCGAATGTAATTAAGTTTATAATTAAGTTGATTACTTTTCTTACTACGCATAATTAGATCCGAGCTAATTGATTAATTTTTGACGATTTTAGGTTTACTACATTCGTTATACTCGTATTACACCTACTACACTCACTACACCCGGGCTTTGTTCGTTTTCATAATGTGTAAGATGATATGAGCAGAAATTTACAGTGGAACGGAACAGTAAGACCAATCACAATCGCAGAAAAGAAAGTAGAGTAATGACTGCAGAGTTGTAATTGGTCGCGCTGTTCCGTTCTGATGTAAATTTCCGCTCCATAGAACGCCAGCCTAAATCTATTGAATTACCAAAGTAACTTTTCCCAAATAAAAATAATGAAGACGTCTTCCCCAAATGATTTCTAATCGATTTCATTCACAAAACACATTAAATAAAATCGCTAATTTAACATATGATAAAATTTATTAATAACAAAAAAAATACTATTATCTAATTTAAATTGTTTAAATGCTTTTGTTAAATTTCTCCAAACGATCCCCAAATTATATAGATAAATAAATCAGAAATATTCAATTTGTCTGTTATCTTGTCAATGATTCACTAGAATGGATATAAAGAGAGTGGCGCCAATATATGTGCTTAATACTGATTAGTTCCGCCATTAAGTGTCCTTATTTGAGTCGAAAAATCATATAAGAGGAAACCAGAAAAAGAGAGAAAGTGTCTTTATTGTTAGTTAGAAACAAGACAATGTTAAAGAAAGAAGAGGTTAAGATGAGAAATTGTGTCATATAGATATCCCAGATGTAGGACACCAAATGGCAACTTCCGATTAATTAGCGTCACTCTTTATACCCACTCTAGGAATTATCGAAGAGAAAAAAATGATGTTTATCATTTAAGAAAAAAATTGAAACACCTATCGTTGATGTTATATCTGTCTGTGCGCTGAAAAATTTCAATTTATTTCTATCAGAAGAGAATTAAGTAAAGTTCAAAACGTCCCATACGAATACTTTATCGTAAATTAATAAATTCAATTTGTAATTTTATCCACCTAACAATGTTACTCGTTTTTTTAAATTATTGACTTTGAATAGATTTGTGAAATCACTTTAATATTGCTTTGCATATAGGGTAAATGGTACAATAATAAACCATGTAAATTTCAGAGGCTTATATCTTTCTCAATTATTGAATTGAAGATCTGAGTTTTGGCATACAGTTTATAAATTTAGTTGGCTACATACTGTAAACAATAACTCTTAAGTTATTTTTTAAGTTTAGCCACAATTTTATTTTAAAAAATGAGAAGTAGTTCATTGTGTACACAATAAATCATACTATTTTTAATAATAAACTACATGTTTTATACTGTAAATTGTTGGGATTATTTTAGTTTTGCTATATTTTAAAATACTTATTTAGAAAAATAGATAATTATAAGTAAGAATTCAAGAGGCCGATCGGTGCGTTTTTCTATCAGATACGTTTTGAAAGATTTCTTTTGTTTTGAGTGAAAACGTGTCGAATGAGTATATTTTTATTAAGATTTCAGGTGGGAGAAGGGGTATTCTAAATAATTACCATAATGAATTATTATTTTGAAGGTTATCGTAAAAAAGTTATGTGGTCTACAAAGAATCATGGTTCATTATTCACTACATCAAAATAATTCATTATAGACCACCTAATCTTTTCCACGATAATCTCCAAAATAATGTAATAAAATAATACAACAGAAAAAAGTTGCTCATAGAATAATACGAGTAAAGCCAAATGTGCACACAAAACTATTGCACAATAAAAAAAATGTAGAACAACAAAAACATAAAAAATGCGTAAAACTTATGAAAAAAACTTACTTTGTAACCCAAAAATTTTTTAATGTGATATTACATGACCGTCTTTTGCGCGATTTGCCAGTCGACTGAAGAGCCGAAGAGGGGTTCAAATGCGAGTCGCTGCATGATAATAGCACAATCTGGTAATGTCGCATTTATGAAATATCGCAATGGTTCATAGTGTACCATTGATTCACTATTAGACTACACGAGCGAATACTTATATTTTGTATTCGAATAGCATTAAATAAAATATGATTTGTGTGATTCACAAAATCAAGAAATAATGATTTTACAATTGAGAAAGACAGTATCGCTAATTTTGTACGGTTGCTTTCAAGAAAACATTTAAACGATGATATAATGGATCAACTTTTAATGTTAATAAAACATGTAAAATTTGATAAGTTTATATTTTTATCCAAATATAATTATACTTAATCTTTGTAATTTTATATATTAGATGATTTTGTATTTTATACATTTTAAGAAGAATTTCAAATCAAAATGTATTTAAGCGTAAATACATCGTATTAAAATTTTTTAATATAAAGTTGCAGGTACAAAAAATGTATAAATTTGGCTGTATGTTTTTTGTTTATATTTTAAATACTTTAAAATCTTTTTTCTTAAGTTCTTTGTGTTTTGGAAATTTTACATTTTTTTAAATTAATATTTTTAAAAATATTACAAAAATCAATTTTTTATTTAATCTGATCTTTTTTTATTAAAAAATCACTTTTTTCAAATTGTAAAAAAAATTAAAATTATTTTTTGAAATACG
>NW_017305652.1:196933-206045 GCF_001594115.1 Trachymyrmex septentrionalis
ACTGAAACAAGTAATCCCCCTAAAATTTCCCAAATCTTAAAAAACTATAATAAACTTATTGCGAAAAATATTGCCTCGGCCGGGAATCGAACCTGGATCTCTTGCATTCCGTGCGAGTGTCCTAAGCCTTTAGACTACCGATTTTGGGGGGATTATTTGTGTGAATCCGATAATTTCATCGGCTCGCAATTTATTTCTGAAAATTAATTCAATTTAAAATGAATGTATATTATTGTATATAGTACAATATAGTATGTAGTTCAATATCTTAACTCGGACTAAGGCGCTTCGTATTTCAAGTTTTAATATAAACGGTCTTGTTTCCAATCATATTGTTAAAATTATTTTATTTCTAAAAACAAGCAAATATAGCAGGTTTTACAAACACATGTATTTTTGCAATGAATTTTTTTACTCTTAAGAAAGAAACTGAAATTCGCGGAAAAATGGAAAAAATTGTTTTCTTTTTTTTGAAAAGTTTTCGAAAAAACAGTTTTTTTTTATTTTAAAACTAAAAACTACGAAAAAATAACGGAAAAGCAGTGAATTATTATTTTTAAAGTAACGATAATGGTAATGAATTACTTTTGAAAATCAATAATTAGTAATGGTAACTTCTTTAACTCGGTAACGAGTAACTAGTTATTTCTTTAACTCGGTAATGAGTAACTAGTGAAGGGTAACTAGTGATTTTTAAAAACAAACTTTTTATTTCCTGATTAAATTCGTTGCCGAAAAAATATAATTACATTACAGTTACTAAAAAAAAGATAACATCGTTATCAATCCATTATCAAAAAGAAGTAACTTATAACGGTAATGGCATTATAAATAATATGTTATTTTGATTCTCTGGAAAAGGCTTGACGCTGGATTTAGAGACTGCAAGACCAGGAAGAAGCCATAGCTATCAAATAAAAACAAGAAATGTCGCTTAGAATGAGCTTTTCGACATAAACCATTTCACCAAACTGAACTGGTTTAGTGTCGTATAATCCGATGAATCTAATTTTGAGGTTTACTATTTTTTTTGCTGTTCAGTAACGTTTGTTTCTAATTCTAAATTGAAGTTTAGTGTAACATTATTTGAAATTAATGCTAACTTATTGTTAACTTTATTTCTAATTTTTCGTCAAATTTTTGGGATGCCTTGTCACATACATGTATATACGCAGAAGAGTTGGCGAATATTATTAGAGTTTCATGGTCCCTATTGTAAAGTATGGAGACGATAATATGATGATATAGGGTTGTATAGATGCAAATGATGTTGAAGAAATGGAAATTTGTAAGGCCGCATGAATAGTCGACGTTATATTTCTGTACTAAAAGCTAAATTAGAATAATTCTTCGTCAAGATTTTTGAATAAACTGAAACATTTAAAACTTTTACGTGAAATTATTAAAAGCTATATGAGATTTTTTGTTCCATTATAATTTAATTATTTATTAAATTATAATGTGCAAAATATGATTTTTCAAAGACGCCACATTTAAAAAAAATAAATAATAAATAAAGATCTTTTGAGACTTCATATACCACGAATCATTTTTTAAAATTATTTAAAGAATTAAAAAAATAATTTATTTATTTATGTGTTTCAACCTCCATTCTTCTCCAAATATTATAATTCAAAATTCCATGTTTTATTCCTTTAAGTAAATTTACAAAAAAACATCTACTATACCTGACAAACATTTTAAAACATTGTATACGACGGAATCATCTTCTGTAAAAAAATAAATTAAATAAAAAATAGTTAAAAGACTGGTCGATTTAACACGGAATGCAATATCATAGATGTGTGCGTGCGTGCGTGTGTGCGTGCGTGCGTGTGTGCGTGCGTGCGTGTGCGTGTGTGTGTGTGTGTGTACACATACGCATCATACATATACACGTCTAATATAATAATTAATAAATTAAACCAAATATATTAAAGTGAAATTGATCTATAATAGAATTATATCAACTGAATAGCGAATTTTGTTAATTAGTAGACTATAAAAAATAAAAACGCATGAAACCCGATAAAACTCAAAAAATACCTCAAAAAATCTAAAAAAAGAAACTAGAATGGAGATTTCAAGTATTCAAAATAAAGGAGATATTGTGTAATGGAATGAAATAATTTTTTACAATTTAATAATTGTTGCGTACCTCCTTCTGCACTGACTCTTATTAACCTTGAATTTATTGTTTACTTTTATTTTGAAGATTGACTTATATTCTAAATATTTATATTTCTAAATGGGTTTTTATTTTTTGGAGTTTTATTGAATTTATCAGGTTTTATGCGGTTTTATTTTGACTTTGATTTTTTCAAACCCTGCCGATTTAAGAATTTAACTATTTAGAAAATTAAACCATCTGAAAATTCATAAAACTATGTAAAAAATACATAAAACTGATATATGATTTTAAACTGATTCTAGTCAAAAATAAAGCCAAAAATAAGTTCTAAATTATGAAATCTATACGTTTAAAAATAAAACGATAAAAAAGTATTTAATTTAAACAATCATTCAATAAAAATTACGCGGGATATAAAAAATTGTATGTGTATTACAGGTTTGATCCCGTAGGAATGTAGTCGACCATGAGTGGAAGGATATAGAAAAAAAGCGGGAAAGATCGAAGAGGAATAATTTACGTTCCGGCGTTTCCCGTCAGCAGCTATGAGAAGCGAAAGTAAGAACAGCGGTCTCAATCGGCCTTGAACCCAACAACAGGATCGATGATCTCATCTCCAAATACGTTCTGCCCCAGCATATTAACATAAATATTCACATGATAATTGAATACACAAGGTGAATACACGAAAATGTTCCGAGACGATTAAATATTTTATAAACAATTATGAATAAATTATACTTAACCCTTAATACACACCTTCGGGTTTTTCGTTTTCTGCGCATTTCTTTTCTTTAAAATAAGAACACCTGATTAAATTCCAATCTCTTTTCTATTCCTAAAAAAATTTGGCTGTGTTATCATGTAGCGATATCGAGCACCAGTAACAGTCACTGCTTGACCAGCCTCATTTTCAAAAAAATATGGTCCAATGATGCCTCCAGCCCAAAATCCACACCAAACAGTGACACGTTGTGGATGCATTTGTTTTTCGACAATCACATGCGGGTTCTCTGTACCCCAAAAGCGGCAATTTTGGCGATTAACAAAGCCATCAAGGTGAAAATGTGCTTCATCGCTTAGGATGATTTTGCTCGAAAAATCAGCATCCATTTGTTGAATAATGAACACACGTTGTTCTATCGTGTAACGCTCCATTTTCACTAACCCTAAACTGTCAGCCGTTAAATTGTTTTTTTTTTGGGTTGCCAACACTTTACTGCACAAATGGCGGCAAATTCAAATCTTGCGTTAATTTTGGGACACCCTTTATTTGTAGCTTGTTTCTATATGAAATTAGCTAAAAGCAAATTCTATGAATGCGAAAATAAAATTCTTATAATTTTTTTTTGCAAATTGCGTAATTTAAATAATAGTGACTATATTATTAATAATATTACGTCTTTTTAAATACTTGTATAGTTTCTTAAATCAGTTTATTTTTTTTGTATTTTATTTATATTAGTTTCTTTATATTTTATTTATATTATTTTCTTTCTTAGTTTTTTCATAATACTGTTTTAAATATTATATATAACTTCCATGGAAAATTAATTTTAAATAATTAATACTTCGTTAACTTACGTTTTGATTTATGCTATTGTGGATTAATGAGAGGAATTTACTGTTACAATTTATTAAAAATTATATGTTGTCTAAAATGTCCCCTTACCTCTCGATATACGCTCGAGCAGCCGAGAAACATTTTCGATCGCTTCACACTTCAGTGAAACGCTGTTTCGTTCGCTTCGGTCTGAACACCCGAAGTTGGCTGAAGTGGGACCGCTCATGGTTGTGTGAGTGACTACCGGTCGCGCTACACCGTCGACTGATGGCGTTAATCTAGTATTTATTCATTTTTTTTTAAATAATTAGGGGAAAGTGGGGGAATTGTGCGCAGCGAGTAACAGGAATTGTGCACATCCTGGTTTGGTACTTTTCCAATAGATAAAGATATCACCGTGATGAAATTTTTACGCAAGAAATCGTCCTCTTAAGATATAACTACAAAAAAAAACGACGTAAATACATTTTGCTAGTCAAAGAAATACAAAAAAGTGAAATCACATCTTTTCTTGTTATTTTAACATTCAGAAAATAAGGCAGTAAGTCCGTACTTTTAATTTGTTTGTTTAAAGTTGCATACGTTATTAAAATACATATTATATAACGTTATTATGTGCATCTTTTGAGCTGTTATTTATTAAGTTTGATTAGGAATTATCGAAGTAATCGTATTTCGTATCGAGTCATGTCGTGGCGGGCAACTGTGTGCAAGCGTTTTGAAATGCGCACAATTACCCATCTTCCATATACTATATAACTAGCACTAATTTTTTCGTTTCTTCTTGGTATTACTATTTTATTTTGCCATTTCATTTTGCCAAAGTCTATGTGCATTATTATTACGTCCAAATCTTTGAAAATTCGATCAAGAATACTATGAGGGAGAATGGAGAGGGTGTGGAAGGACTGTTAGACTCAGTCTCATAGATATACGCACACAGCTGTGAGTCTTACACACCTTTTCTGTCCCAGAAAATGGGTCAATGTCCTATAAAGGGACGTTATGACACCTGTTCCGATGGACAGTGCGGAGAATCGCGTCGGTCCTACCTTTTGGATCAAGGAACTTAATCTTTTTGACTCGGGACTGGACCTCGTGCGATCTCAGGTATTAAAGGGAACGGAATATGAATTCTAGGTTAAAATAAATCGAAAAAAGGATATTCATTTAGAATATGAAAACTTAGATTTATTCATAAAATAAAATTAGAATTAAGTTACAACTAAATAGAAGATCATTATCTTTACAAACTAAAAAGTAGATGGATAAAACTAATAAAAGAAGAAAAATCTTAATTTAAAATAGTATAGTGTTTCACAGTACTTCACAATTTAATATTTGATGTCATAAAGGTACCATAGAAGGTTCGACTATGCTGAATCTTTATCAGCCAATTGAAATCATAAAATTTTATATACTGTTTAAACGTTGGATAAACTTTAAATTAAATAAAATTACGCAATATATGACCATGATGCAATAGATATCATATAAAGCGCTTAAAAAAAACTCAGACTATTTCTTTATTAGACGGCGAGAGAGAGCGAGGTAAATTATATAAAATTATGTGTGTAAAAAGTTGCTTAAAGAAAATATTACTATTAACGGATTTGTTGCGGTGTGTGTGTGTGTGTGTGTGTGCGCGCGCGTGCGTGTGTGTGTTTGTGTGTATGGATCGGAGAGGAGGAAAATAAGGGAATAGCTATTGGGAATTGGAGGAAGGTGGTGTAGGAGCACATTGAGACTAGGTGCTTGTAAAGAATGGTATAAGAGGTCCTGGAGGTTCCCTTATATTATATAATATATACAGTTACTAGTCTATTCTCTTCGTTGAAGGGGGAATAGAGTCTAAAAAACTGATCCCAATTAATCGGTACGGGATCTGACTGGAGGAGATGAGAGCCGATCTAAAGGAAGAGGGGAAGAGAATCGCTCTTCAATTTGGAATAATTAAGGATCTCCCGGATGACAGGGTCAAAAACAGAGGAAGTGATCAGTCTATCGGTTGTCTGACACGTACGTCCAGATTAATAAAGATCCGACAAAAAAACTGACGACGGCTTTAAGATCTATGCTCACAAGGTGGAAAACAGGAGGATATATTGGGGACTCTGAGTACAGAGCGCTGTACTGCAGCGATGGGTCTCTCCCGAGGGCCTATGGACTGCCAAAGATACACAAACCTGGCTGTCCTTTAAGAATTATCGTGTCGTCGATGGGCAGTCCGCTATATTCTTTGGCTGCGTTCTTACAGAATAAATTATTTAAGACCATTCCGAAAACCGATAGCAACATCAAGAATAGTTTTGAATTAGTCGAAAAACTAAGGAATGTACATTTCACAGGGGCACATGAATTAATATCTCTAGATGTCACCTCTTTATTCACGAACGTACCAATTGATTTGGCGATTGACTGCATAAACGAACATTGGCATGCTATTGCCAGAGATTGCTCCCTACCTAAAAAAGAGTTCTTGGGGGCAATAAAGTTCGTTTTAGACTCCACGTTCTTTTCCTTCGACGATGTATTTTACAGACAATGCTTTGGCACTCCCATGGGCTCTCCAATATCACCCATAATAGCGGACCTAGTGATGAGGAGATTGGAGACGGTGTCCTTGATGTCGTCGAACGTTGACACATTATTTTACTACAGATACGTTGACGACATATGTACGGCGGTACATCCCTCACAAATTGATAGGTTATTAAAACATTTTAATTCATTCCATCCGCGCTTACAGTTCACCGTGGAAAGGGGGGGTAATGCGATAAATTTTCTGGATATTACCGTGTTGGTCAATGAAAATCAATGTTATTTGGATTGGTACCGTAAGCCAACGTTCTCAGGTAGATTCCTGAACTTTCATTCGAATCATCCTTTGACACAAAAAAAAGGTACCATCTTCTCGTTAGTTGACAGAGCATTTTTACTATCTGACAGTAGATTTCACACGAAAAACTTAACTTTCATTATTAATATCTTACTTTTAAATGACTACCCACTCGATTTTATTTTTGATACCATGAACCATAGAATAAAAAATTTAATCAAAAAAATTCACAACGTGCATAACGTCACAACTGAGAATGATATTACGAAAGAGTCTACCTCGTGGCTTACGGTCCCCTTCGTTCCGTCTCACACGGAGAGATTTAGAGCATTACGCAAAAATAAAGGCGACATCAGAATAGCTTTCCACAGCCCTAACAAGATGAACAAGTACATCAGAGTCCAAAAGGACACTTGTCCTCGTACATCAAAAAATAATGTTGTCTACAAGATTCGATGCAATAATTGCGATGCATCTTACGTCGGGCAGACGGGCAGAAAACTAAAAACCAGAATTGCGGAACACCGTAACCACATTCGATACAAAACGTCTACCCGCTCCGTTATCACCGAGCATAGACTTCTTTACAATCATGATTTTCAATGGGACGATGTTCAGATCCTTGATGAAGAACCTTCTTACAGAAAGCGGCTAATCTCTGAAATGTTACATATCAAAAAACAAAAAAATAGTTTGAATCTACAAACTGACACCGAAAGTCTCCATAAAGCGTATATACCGATAATAAACAAAGTATGACTTTCGATTGTGTCGGCCCGTCTCCTCTCCTCTCTCAGTGCGTTATATTCCGTTTAAGCGAGCGGTCACGTCGTGAGCGACGCCGACATGTCTAGCTCTGGCATGCACAATATTGCCGGAGTGTTACGGCTTACATATGGTTCACCTGTGCATAAGCGGGGGATCATTGATTTGTTCGGGTTTGCTGGTGAGTTTGTTATTTTATCTGTATAACGGCGTTTTTAATTGTCAAAGTCTGTCTTTTTTTTCTCATAATTTTTTTTTCGGTCTTGCCTAGCGATCTGTGCTTGGACAATGGACACCTTGATTACTCAATCGTACTTTTGAGATCCATCTGAATTTTATTTCTTTACGTCTAATGTTAATTGCGACATGATTTGTTTTTTACTTAATTTTCACTTATCGTCTATTTCTCTTTTGCGTTTTATATCTGAAGAGGGCTCAATCTTGTAGCCGAAACTTGTTATATTTTTACACATGTTTATACATTTACACATTTATATATGCCGTTCCGTATTTGCGCATGTATCGTCGCATAATAATTTAATTAATCAAATGTTTTGTTTTTCTCTTTGTAATCTACTGACTCTTCTTTCGCCGTGTATTTGTTTGTTTATTTACGTCTATCGGTTGTGTTTCTTCGGAGATTGGCAAGTATGAAATCTCTAAGAAACCGTCGTCGGTCGGTTGTGGCGGCACACTTCGGCTAGGTGGACGGCTCCACCTGTTCCTTCGGATATACGAGGTTTGTTCCCGTGTTTTTTTGTACTACGCACGCGCACTATAATAGAATCGAAGGGGTTAACTATAGGTATACGTTATGTATGAATATATTAAACATATACATATATATGCATATATATATTTGTATATGAGGGGAACATATATGATTGAGCGTATAACAACCGACTTATTGTTGAGGTGCGTGGAGGTTGCTTGGTCTACAACCTTCGGGTGGGTATTTGACTCAGGAGTCCCGCTGTCCGCGCAAAAGCATCAGGAAAGTAATCTGATGGAAAGTGCCTGGCTGATTGCGATAATTCGATGCACTCGAACACGGATAAGGAACTCGGGTTTACTGGAGTGATTTTTCACTAGGATGAATCGTACCGACGTGAACGGGTTACTTTGATTTTAGTACTGACGCTCTGCGCTTCCGCGGGACTTCTATTTATACCTCGAAAAAAGGGCGTAGTGCCCTTTGTTTGGGATGTATAGTTGCAATGTCGCGCGAGATTTACAATTTTTATAACGTTCTATCATTGTTAATCTAAAGTGCATCGTTAGAAGAGTTTCGAGAAAAAAAGAAATGATTTACGTTTTTCTTTAAAGAGGCAAGATTGCTCCAAACGGATGACGAATTCTTTCTCGCGGAAAATATGACTAGGTAAACAAGCGGTTACCGTAAACAACTTTTTGCGTGCAGGGCAACCATTGTCGCGAGTCCGATCTTAGATAACGCTACCGTGGGAAGTTATCCCATGCATTTTACGATTTTTTTAAGCGCGACGTGGCGCCTATTCTCAAGATGAAATTGTTGGTCAGCACGGAACAAAAGCTTGAATTTTTAATATTACGTGACTTATGTGCATTTATAATGTCTTTCGCAATCTTTTCGGCCCTGCATTAAAATTGTTATTCCTTCCAGGTTGATTGGCATTTACGAGTTTTCACGGAGCTTGTCCAGTCCCTCTTTTCAGTTCTGTCAGACCGTCATCAGGGTCTCATAGACCCCAACCGTAGTCGCTTCGTGGAGCCGACTCTTTCGAAAGAAAAGAATCGTGATATCTCTATAGGACGTAACATTATTTTATATATA
>NW_017305652.1:206145-208150 GCF_001594115.1 Trachymyrmex septentrionalis
TACAATATATAATATTTTTAAAATATGTTTAATATTGCAATATAATAAATATATGTGATTTCTTTGTCAACATTCCACAATTCATTCAATTCTTACGACTTTTATTTTGCGCACAATTATCAGACGAAAAGACGCGAGAAAATTTTTCCGTTTTTTCCTTTTGGTACAACTTTATAGAATGAAAATCTGTTCGATATGAAGATACGTAATGGTAGAAAAATGTTTGTAGTTTCTATTTCCATACTTATATCGCTTTAAACTTTAAAAATCATTCCATGGCAATAAATTTTCCTTAAATGCGCACAGTTCTCCTACTTTTTCGTAATTGCAAAATTGATTTTTATGTGCTTTTTTTTAAATCAAAAATATTCTTTCATCTACGATCCTATTTCCAATTATTTTTTTTTTTTAATTTGCTGATCTAATTATAGATATCTAGATATCTTAGATAGGATTGCCAATTTAAAAATTCAAAGTTACCGGTATTTTCACGCGGATTATATAAAATTACTGACTTACTTTTACCAGTCATAACTTTTACCGGTAATCTTTATTTAAATGATTATATAATTCAAAATAAAATTATGTGTAATAAAGTAAAAACGACTAGAAACGTAGCTGAAGTATTTTTTTTTTGTTTAAAATTATGTTTTCTGTCCAATTTAGCAGCAACCATCAATGTAGGATGGCCAATATACTTGTATATAGTATGAAATTCTGAACATGTTTTCTTAATATTCATACAAACTCAAATTTCTGCTTTGATTATATCCACCGACAATCAGTTGCGATCGTCTGTCTATAAATTATTCATTTGCTAAAGATACGTTCCATATATGCATTACTGCATGGAATCGTCATAATCATTTGTACGATTCTTTTCAAATTTGGCCGGAACTTACCGATCTTACTAAGGCCGATGGCCGGTAAGATACATGTACCAGCAACCGTCCGGAGAGTGAAAATACTGGCCAGGCCATTACCGGTCAGTTGGCAACCTTAGTCTTAATCCCGATTGCACCAATGTTACTTTGACTTTAACCAAGGTTTAAAATTCTCCGCCTCTCTTCGCTTTAAAACAAGACAGAAAAAGTTTTAAGTAAAATTCGACCAAAAAATTACATTTTAAAGGGCAAAATACCTTTGCAACTTTCAAAAAATGCATTTTTTTTTTGCATAAAATGTTAATACAACATATGAAGAATATACTGACAAAATTTTAAATTGAAATTCGAAGAATTGGCGGAGTTATTACCTATGTACGTAACCAAAGCTTGCCACAGGTATAGTCGTGCGCTCGGAGCAAAGAGATCCGCCTATTGTAATCCCTTCTCCAATATTATTGTCTGCTCAGGTAACTGACCAGATATTTTGGAGAGTGTCGATTTACTTCAAAGATGCTTAAGTGGCCACATGCAGAATGCAAATAAAATCATATAGTTTCTATCAGTCAAAACTTTGACGCGTTTTTCTCAAAACATCATTTTCAAAATTGACGAACAAGATAGTTTAAAAATTACTCAACTGATCCTCTTCAAATTGTAGATACAACTATATAATTACCTTCTATATGAACGTAAATGTTTATGAAAATTATTTTTAAAAAGTATTTTTTTATTGCAAAATTCAACAAAAATTTCGTGAAAAATTCAAACATTTTTTTCAAACATGCGTCATTTTTTCAATTTTTATGTATTTTTCACTTTTTTTAGGTTCACATAAAAGCGTATACGAGGTCTGTTCAAAAAGTATCGCGAATTTTGAATTTCCGCGGATTACGTATATTCGATTTTCGATTTTTTGTGGCGTTATGTTGGTACTCATGTCTCTCACTTATGCCGACAAGTTCGGCCATTTTGAATGTTCAGTTAATTTTTGACAGCTGCTTTGCTTGCACGTGTTTTGGCTCGTCTTCGATTTTTGCCTATTCCAAAAAATGGATCAAAGAATCTGTATCAAATTTTGTGTGAAAAACAAAATTAAGTGCGCGGACGCATTCCGAATG
>NW_017305652.1:208377-227998 GCF_001594115.1 Trachymyrmex septentrionalis
TGGCCCCCTGTGACTTTTTCTTGTTCCCGAAACTGAAGAGGCCCATGAAAGGACGACGCTACGCTACGATTGAGGAGATAAAGACGGCATCGAAGGAGGAGCTGAACAAGATCACAAAAAATAATTTTTTGAAGTGCTTCGAGGATTGGAAAAAACGTTGGCACAAGTGTATAATATCTGATGGGGATTACTTTGAAGGGGACAAAATAGATATTCATGAATAAATAAATAATTTTTGAAAAAACACAAAATTCGCGATACTTTTTGAACAGACCTCGTATATCTTATTAACTTAAAATTTTTTTTGTCTGTTTTGGATCAATACAACAGGAGCTACATGTCCCGATTGGCAATTCGCATCGCCATTTGTTATTTGCAGCACTGTAGCTTCAGTATTTCTTAATATTTTGTAAAAAAATATATATATTTATGTACTCAAAAGATAGACAAAATAGCATAAAAAATTTTGAAATAATTAGCCAAATACTTTTTATTTAAAAAATACTTGAAAATTGCCGTTTTTTTAGTCTCCTATAGGTATTTCTCCTTTTAACCTCCAACCGAAACCGAAAACAAATATTCGGTTATTGTTCAATTTCGGCTGAAAACGAAACCGAAATCGAAACTTAAATAAGTTTTACTGAAAGAGAGAGTGGGGGGGAGGAGGGAAGAGAGAGAGGGAGAGAGAGAGAGAGAGTGAGAAAGAGGAAGAGAGGGAAGAAGAGAGGGGGAGAGGGATGAGGGGGGAAGAGTGAGAGAGAGAGAGAGAGAGAGAGAGAAGCTAACAGAATCACATTTTTTTCAGCCGGAATCGAAATCGACATTTTTGGATTAACTTTACAAAGATCGTATAATTTTCAGAAATCATATGACAAATTTATATACTCTTTAAAAAACAAGATTTTATTAAAATATCTAACTATAATAATGTAATAATATGGCATCCTCAACTTTTAAAGAAATCAAATCACAGTTATTATTAGAATTACATCAAGGTTTGTACTCAAATTGTCTTAAGCTTAATCAAAAAAGTTAAAAATTAAAATCAAAGTTGTTTTTAAAATGGTCACTGTCGCGTTGCATCTTGTATACAGTTTTGATTTACTCACCGCAATTTTCTCTTAATTTCGATTGAAATTTAAATTAAACCGAATCTTTAATTTTGTACCGAAACTGATCGAAACCGAAATTTCGGTCACACTCTAGTTCTAAGTCTTGCTTAAAGTATAGTTCATGTAATGTTGATGCAAACGGGCATTAATAATTAAGGTTAAATAAAAAATAGTTAAAGTAAATATAGGGGAGAGTGGGGTAATGACGAACACCTAAGCAGAAAATAAAATAAAACAAAAGCCAAGAAATAAGTTTTTTAATTGCTTATAATTATACATCAACTATTTGTTTATTTACGTATATTTTTTTATTAGATTTAAACATAAAATAAATTTTTAATAACAAAACAAAATTCTTTCCGTCCGCGATTTCCCGATTACTATGGGGTAATCACGAACAGAATACTAATCACAGCTATTTATCACAAAAGTCATTTTCTATACATTTTCTTTTTTTTCTTTCTTTTTTTTCTTCTTCTTTGGTCTTCATCCGTCTTTTTTATTTGGTTACCCTCTTCAAAAATTTTTCATAATTTTTTATGATGTTACTCAGTTAAAAGCATATTCCTTCTGACAAATAAAATTTAACTAAATTTTTGTTTACAATTTGCGCAAGGTCGACATCGTGTGCTTTACTGAGTCATTTACACAATAGACATTTGTGTGAAAATGGAAAGGAACTAATGGCGATCGTTGTCCCATCTGATTCGTTTGTCATTCCCTCACGTCGTAAAAATAACAAAATACAATTTTTTTATAAATTAGACCCATGCTACAGACAAAATACTGATCATAAAATTTGATTTAGATTTATTTTATTTTTAGCGTAATTCATTTGTATCATCTACACAACAGCAACTATATGCAGTTTAATTTAGCAAAAAAATTATTTGAAAAAGGACCGAAAAGTTCATTATATTACCTTCGTTATATTTACCTCTGTGCACAATCTTATTCTGCCACTGTCTATCTAGCACTGTGTGACAACTAAGCTGTCAGTAAATAAAGAAATAAGATTTGTATTCTTTCTCTAATACATTGATATTGCTGTGTTCGCCATTACTCCACATTCGTCATTACCCCACTCTCCTTTACATATGCCTTAATAGTATCCTAATAATATTCGAATGTTATAAAAATTATGGAATTTCAATATAATTTGTTTTAGTATAAAATTATTAACTCATTTTGGTAGGTACTTTTCTTACAATATAATTAATAAACTAAATATTATAGTATATAATTAATAAGTATACTTTTCTTACATTTTCTACTAAATTTGTAACTATTTTTTTTTACCATATAATGAATTAATTACAGAACAGTGTCAACTTAATTTTATATCTAGATATACTGAGCAAAAAATATCCTAAATTTAAATAAATATTTATTTCAATACTGCCAACAAAACATTTACTTACAATAAATAAATATTTACTTAATAAAAAGAAGATTGTTAAGTCAAATTAATGTTTCTTGTACCAAATAAATATATTTTTATATTTAATATATATTTAGTTGATATTAAAATAAATATTTATTGAAATTTAGGATATTTTTCTCAGTGTAATATATAAAATAAAAGTATATGACAATTGTAGCGTTTGTAAGAACAGTAATGAAATGTATAATCAGAACACAATTAATTTTTATCACGTTTTACATAATGTTTTATAACTCGTTTTTTATAACTTTGATTAGCTTAAATACAATTGTATACATAAATATATGCATATAAATATATATTGGATTGGGAAAAAAATTTCTTCGTATTTTTTAATTCAAAATTGTGTATACAATATCTTCGTCAAAAATGAACAAAATTTTAATTTAAAAAAAGTGTTTTAAAGTTTGAAATCTTTACTTTCGAAAGGTTACTATATTTTTTGAGTTTCTGTGAGTTTGATAATTTTTATATTTAAAAAACTACTAACTGAAAAAGATTAAAAATTTTCTTTTCACTTTGGGAGTTTCTCACGTGTCTAAAAAATATTTACAAAAATTATCGACTACCTATCGTAAAAGCTTAAAACTTTCTCTACAAAATCATTTTTAAAAAATGTTTCCTATGATTTTTTGTTCCTGAGTTATTCGCAAATTAAGTAAAGAAGCATTCTGACTTCAATTGCTTACAACTCCGATAAAAATCATCTAGATCTAGAGAATCTCAAATAGATTTTTAAAACTGAAACTTTGCTCTAGCGAATGATACAATTGTAACGAAAATTTCGCAACAAATGAAAAACTTTTTTTAAAAAAATTTTTTTAAATACGAAGAAACTTTTCCTGATCTAATATATATAAAAAATAATTTTTAAATTAGCAATTTTTTTCTTTCACTGTAATAATTATATAGATAAAAAAGCTTAAAAAAAGGATTTCATACCATAAGTTAGTCAAGTTAAATTGAAACAAGATGTTATTCAATGTGCATGTTGCCGACAATATAGCTACGAGGATATTGATTTCTAGATATAAATAGTCTGTGGTATCTATTATTCAAAATGCTCTCAACCTCGTTGGATTGATAGTGCCAGTTCGTGATGTTTAACAAGCAATTCTTACAAAGAACAGTTCAAATGTAAATAACACAAGAAATTAATATAATTCTAATATTAAAAAATTAAATATTTTAAATCCATCAATTTAGAAATATTAAATTTCAATCTGGCAATTTAAAATTCTATAAATGTAAACTCAATTTAAATTTTTTTTAAATAATAAATTTTTTTTAAACCAAGAAAGTTTTTAAAACAAAGAATACCGATAAAATTAACTATTACAGCGAAGAATTAAATGACGGTTTTTAACTAAAAATAAATTTTAAAAAATAAAAAAAATTTTAATAGAGAGAATAGAATGATAATGGAGAAGAATAGAAAGAAGAAAAAAGGAAAAATAGAACATAAAACAGAAAGGAAATGAAAAGAAGAAAAGATGAGAAAAAAAATAGAAAAGGACATCGAATGAACGTGTGAAGGAAGATGTCTACAACATACTAAAAATAGTAAATACCGAAAAAATTAGAGTGACTCTTACACAAATTAAGGCGTATATTGAATATTTAATAAATCTTCGCCTTACAAAATAAGTGAGTTTACAATATACTAAAAGTAATAAAATTAAAAAGATTAGACAGACCCTTACGTAAGGTAAAGTCCATTCTGTAATTACGTAAGCATAGTTGTAATTGGCTGTAGTTGTAAGAATTAACCAATCACACAGTCAAATATGAGGAAAATTCGACTGTGATTAATTAATTCTTATAATTACAATCACTTAAACAGACATCAACTTCAAGGATATACCTTGCATCCAAATGTAGAGCGATACATTTTTCTGACAGATTTGTTCATTTTATTTAAAAATGCATTGATTATTTTTTAAATTAAAGCATTAACTTAATACTTTTATACGTAGAATAATTAGAACAATCATAGTAAAAAAAATCACATAACCCAATTTAAAAAAAGCGATATTTTATGTAAACTTGAAAAATTATCTTCTAGAAAATTAGCTTGTTGAGATTCGTCAATATACTATATGTACATGTAAAGAAAAAAGAACACATGATAACAATGATCAATGATTAATAACTAACTTACCTTTCCAAAAAAGTAGAAAAAGGCGTTAAGAATAAGTCATCTTAAAAAAAAAAAAAATATTGCATCAAGTTATAAAATTGAAGTAGTATTATCTCTGTTATACCAAATTAAAAAATAAACAAAAGTGATACTATTCTTATTATATTAAATCAAATAACAAAATCCAAAGTGCCATTTTTATTATTTACTTAACTTTAATAAAACCCTAATGATACTATTTTTATTATTGATTCTTCTTAAGAGTCAAGTTAATTTTTTTCTGTGCACAAAATAATTAAAACACACAATCATATTAAAAATCATATATTATTATTATAATACAACTTAATAATAGAGGAAACCGGAGTATCATGGGTCACGGGGTGCCACGGGTCATCGATTGTTTAACATAATCTAGAATGTTTAAATTAATATTACTGATACAATGCGACTGTTACTTCGTTGCCCATATTTTTTATCTAGATGGCAGTGATTAAATTCCATTGTATCGAAAAGCATCGATTATTAATAATTTTCGTGATGCAATAGTTTTAACCGCATAAATGTTTTAATATTTAAACAATAATAAGAATAACAATTAATATTAAAGAACTCCTTGATAATTAAACATAAAGACTAGGATGTAAGGGGAAGTAGGAATCAGCGCGATACTCAGTGCGCAAGTATACAATGGAAATGTTTATAAATCTCTTTTTAATATAAAAGTATAAAAAGTTCGTACGCGTTTCGACTTACTTCAAGTGATTCTCAACGGTATTATTATGCATTTATAATTTTAATTCAACATAATTTTATTTATCTCTGTGTTATTTGTCTCTGTCTAACCTAAGAGGGAACAACTGTTACACTTCATTCTTTTTATTTGACAAAAAAATTATTTGGATCACTCTTGTTACTTCATCTAATTGTTAAAATTAGTATTATATTCAACTGGTTGACTAATGTACGCACAAATTGCATTAATTCGCTTCACTCTATATGACTTGTTTCTTTCTGACCTGTAAACTGGGATGAAGCTAAGGAAGGCTCTTTGTGATGTTGGATAATTGACACGATAGTTGATATACTACTTGTGCTAAATTAGAATTATACTAATACCTTTGAGAATGACTTGAAGTAAGTCGAAATGCGTACGGACTTTATATGAACTTTTTGTACTTTTATATTAAAAATAGACTTATAAACATTTCTATTGTTATACTTGCGCACCGAGTACCGCGCTGACTCTTATTTCCCCTTACGTTCTAGTCTTTATACTGTTTTAATATTGTTTTTGTAATAGAAGATACATGTAGATAAGGTGCAAGTTTCTGCGCATCTTTTCTCAACTTACTACGTTACAAGTAATAATCTAACATTTATTTTTTATAGTTTTCTATTAAATATATATTTAATATACAATATAATTAAATGCATAATTGGGGTACCATGGATCATACATTAAATATTCATGATAAAACGGGACAATATAGAAAGTATATGTACTAAAAATATTTATATTTCTAAACAATTAATTTTGTTTTATCGTAATAAATTTTTTTTATATCAATGGTTATTTCTTATTTGTTTTTTTATAACTTTCTATTTTATTATTTAATAATTATTAGTTGTAATTATACTTTAATGATTATACTAAGAATGAGTAAATTAAATAACAAAACAAAGGACTCTTTCTAAACATAATAAATAAAAATAAATGTCGGGCAAAGTAAGAGTCAACACATTTCTTTCAAATACACAAAAATATATTATACTCGTATATTACAATTAACAGAGATAACAAATTACATAACGCAAAAAATTAGAATATAAATTAAGAAATGATTAAGGTTACAAGTTTTGGCTACCGGTTTGAGCCCTCTTCAGACATTAGCATAACGAAAAAGTCGCAGAATAAAATCAAATTATCGCAAATGATCGCATATTCACAGTTCGGGTGAGTCTTGATCTCGAATTCAACATAATTTCCGTACGATTGAACCGTCAAATGTATTAAAAGTATCTTGGTAAAGTTCTAGTTGATAAAAAGGTTAAATTAAAAAACAAAAAAACGTACCACAAAATCTAAGCATAAATAAAATAAAAATAAAATAGCGGAAATCTAAAAAAAATAATAAAATTATGTAATAAAAACTCACCAGAATTCATGTGTAAGAAATTTAAATTAGTATGTCCAAAAAGGAATGAAAAACTCTTGAAATATACACAGTAGAAAGGAGCGCAAATATGTAAGACAGACATTACGTGTCGATTATTATGTACGTTCAGTAGTGCGGATCAACACAGACTGAGAGAGGAGACGGACTGTTAGTGACAGAAAGTCAAACTTTATTTATGATGAGAATATAAGCCTTGTGGAGGCCATCGGTATCAGTTTGTAAATTGAGACCATTCTTTTGTTTTTTGATATTAAGCATCTCTGAAACCAAACGTCTCCGATAGCAGGGCTCTTCGTCTAAAATTACGACTTCATCCCATTTAAATTCATGATCGAGCTGTCTCCTATGCTCAGTTATGACAGACCGAGCAGGAGTGTTGTATCTAATGTGATTGCGATGTTCAGCAATCCTGGTCTTTAATTTTCTACCCGTCTGTCCCACGTACGACGCGTCACAGTCTTTACATGAAATCTTGTAGACCACGTTGTTCTTAGGTGTATGTGGACAAATATCTTTATGTACTTTGATGTATTTTTTCAGTTTGTTAGGACTACGGAAAGACACCCTGATGTCGTTTTTTTTGAAACGATTGAACTTTTCTGTGTGGAGAGGAATGAACGGCACCGTAAGCCAAGAAACAGATTCCCTCGCCTCGACCTTGTCAGTCAAACTGTTCTGTGTCTATTTTTAATCAAATTTTTTATTCGTAGGTTGATTGTGTCAAAAATGAAGGATAATGGAGTCATTGTCTAATAAAATGTTGATAATAAATGTCAAATTCTGTGTGTGAAACCTAACGTCTGATAGTAAAAAAGACGGTTGGTTCCTCAACCTATCCTCCGTTGATATTCCATTAGACATAGAATTTGAGACACAGAATTTGACATTTATTATCAACATTTTATTAGACAATGACTCCATTATCCTTCATTTTTGACACAATCAACCTACGAATAAAAAATTTGATTAAAAATAGACACAGAACAGTTTGACTGACAAGGTCGAGGCGAGGGAATCTGTTTCTTGGCTTACGGTGCCGTTCATTCCTCTCCACACAGAAAAGTTCAATCGTTTCAAAAAAAACGACATCAGGGTGTCTTTCCGTAGTCCTAACAAACTGAAAAAATACATCAAAGTACATAAAGATATTTGTCCACATACACCTAAGAACAACGTGGTCTACAAGATTTCATGTAAAGACTGTGACGCGTCGTACGTGGGACAGACGGGTAGAAAATTAAAGACCAGGATTGCTGAACATCGCAATCACATTAGATACAACACTCCTGCTCGGTCTGTCATAACTGAGCATAGGAGACAGCTCGATCATGAATTTAAATGGGATGAAGTCGTAATTTTAGACGAAGAGCCCTGCTATCGGAGACGTTTGGTTTCAGAGATGCTTAATATCAAAAAACAAAAGAATGGTCTCAATTTACAAACTGATACCGATGGCCTCCACAAGGCTTATATTCTCATCATAAATAAAGTTTGACTTTCTGTCACTAACAGTCCGTCTCCTCTCTCAGTCTGTGTTGATCCGCACTACTGAACGTACATAATAATCGACACGTAATGTCTGTCTTACATATTTGCGCTCCTTTCTACTGTGTATATTTCAAGAGTTTTTCATTCCTTTTTGGACATACTAATTTAAATTTCTTACACATGAATTCTGGTGAGTTTTTATTACATAATTTTATTATTTTTTTTAGATTTCCGCTATTTTATTTTTATTTTATTTATGCTTAGATTTTGTGGTACGTTTTTTTGTTTTTTAATTTAACCTTTTTATCAACTAGAACTTTACCAAGATACTTTTAATACATTTGACGGTTCAATCGTACGGAAATTATGTTGAATTCGAGATCAAGACTCACCCGAACTGTGAATATGCGATCATTTGCGATAATTTGATTTTATTCTGCGACTTTTTCGTTATGCTAATGTCTGAAGAGGGCTCAAACCGGTAGCCAAAACTTGTAACCTTAATCATTTCTTAATTTATATTCTAATTTTTTGCGTTATGTAATTTGTTATCTCTGTTAATTGTAATATACGAGTATAATATATTTTTGTGTATTTGAAAGAAATGTGTTGACTCTTACTTTGCCCGACATTTATTTTTATTTATTAAGAATGAGTAAGTTAATTAAAAATATTTTTCAACTTTGTTACCGTTACTTCTTGCATAACTTTGCCTACTATTTTGTGTGTGACTTATGATATCCCGAGTTTGGGGCACCATGATAATTTCTTAAAAATAGTTTTTCATTTTTTTATTTTTTCTTAAAAACTAATAAATGTTTACTAAATCTTAATTAATTTTAAAGTATGCATTAGGCTTTATTAAGAATCTTTATTTTAGACCGCATATGTAAGAAACACAATCAATATTAGAAATTGAAAATGCTCATTATGATCGAAGCAGGATCTTCATTGCTTTAAATAATTCAATCTTGAATTATATATACTATATATGTACTTGCATATATACCATATTGTAGTCTTTTCGAATTGCGTGCCAAATTGTTTTTCCAGACTTATAAACGCAATTAAAATTACTCTAGTAATCGCGAAATAAATTGATAAGCAATTTTAATAATTTGATTTTACCATCAAGCATCATATTATAAAGATGTTAATATGTTGAAACTGTTAATAAATTTATTGCGAAAAATATTACCTCGGCCGGGACTTAAACCCGGATTTCTTGTATTTCGTATGCTTTAATTTGTTTTAAAAAAATAATACAAAATTTTTATCAATTACAATAAAAATTTTTATATTTAGATGCACAAGAGTTTCAATTTTTGTGATTTATGGTGCCCCGGTCTCTCCTATATACATATATATATGTATATTTATTTAATTTTTAGTTCACTCGTTAAAAGGATGCTGAAATGGTCGGGATTTTGCAGATCGATATAAATCTCCGAATTTACTGGACGGAATAAAAAATCCTGTTACAGGATTAAAGTAGACACAAAATTCAGTAGTACTGCAACAGATTATACTAAAATCGAAAAGAAAATTTGAAACTTACATTTTTTTCAACTCGTAGAGCTGTCACATTGAGCTTGACATTGATGTTTTCTTAATACAAAAGTTTTATAGATCGTATGGACGACAAGTCAAACGATAGTGCAGCACTAAGCGTATTATGTGTACAAATAATACTGATAATGAGTTTATGAAAGATTAAAAGCTTAAAAAGAAAGCTTAAAAAAAAATTTATATTGATCTGCAAATGATGTGTATACGAACGCTGAGCAAAGACTCAGAATGGTAAACAAAGCAATAATTGTATCTAGTAGTAGTAGGTGTTCGATCAAGAGATGGCGTTGCAATATGTTAGATAAAGACAGATGAATGCGTTTGAGTGAGACACAACAATGTATGATAAATATAAGAAATGAATGAAAGATGTCACTATTAACGAATTTGGGATTAAAAAATCTGTCGACCTTAATCAAGCTCGACTCCAATGTTCTCTTAACAATAATTATATCTTAATACTTTCACACAGAACTCGGTCATATTATAGATAAATTTACTTAAATTTATTTTAAATAAATTTATTTAAAATATATTTTAAATCAGTATATTTTAAATAATGTTACTTTAAAAAAAAATATATATATATATTTAATAACGTCTTAAATGCACAAGATTTATGCGCTTTTATATTCACATAGTTTCAATTTTTGCGCTGCAACTCTTAAGGGACTTCCTTTTTGGAGCAAACAGTCATATTCATTTTAAGTCATTTCAAATTGCAAAATTACGCTAACTACACAACATATATCTTTGATTTATGCGCTACTATTTCCAAGCAATTTTGAAACTGGAAATAGAAGCGTAAATCAAATATATATTTTACATAGTTAGATAGCGTAAATAACAAAAATACAAGGACTCTTCGTATATAAAAGAAATAACAACAAATGAAGGGCAAAGTAAGAGTCAGCGCATTCCTTTAAAAAGACATATAATTAAAGGCATAAATTAAAAGTACAGAAAAGATAAAAAAAGGAAGAAAAGATGTATACTAAGAAATAATAACGGTGAAAAATAAACATATAACATTACAAGTTTCGGCTATCGGATTGAGCTCTCTTCAGATGTTAAAACATAATGGAAACAGAATTAAAAAATAATTATCACAAAAGTTCACAGATTAAGAATACAGTTCGGTTGAGTCTTGATGTAGAACTCGAGATTATTCGTACGATTGAACAGTCAAAAATCTGTCATGTCTCATAGCAACGTTCTAGTTGATAAAAAAGGAAAAAGAAAAAGACCTCTTATGAAAAAAGTAAACTTAAATAAATTAACAACCGTAATTGTGATAAAAAGTAAAAACTCACCAACAGACCTGTAAAAGATCAAAACTAATGTATCCATATAAGTATAACAAATACCAGTAAAAAAGCATAAAGAAGAGTGGAATAAAGGTGTGAAAAAACGGACATTGTGTAACGACTAATGTGAACGCTCGCAGAAATAAATCACGCACTGAGAGAGGAGACAGGCCGTCAGTATCAAAAAAGTCAAACTTTATTTACAATGGATAAATATGCCTTATAAAGACCTTCAGTGTCTGTTTGTAAATTAAGACTGTTTTTCTGCTTCTTAATGTAAAGCATTTCGGAAATTAAACGTTTCCTATAACAAGGCTCTTCATCTAAGATTTTAACGTTGTCCCATTGGAAATTGTGATCACATTGTAGCCTATGTTTAGTGATGACAGAACGGGCAGAAGTTTTGCAATTTTAAATGACTTAGGCCCAGTTCCACAACCCACAGTTAACTCTTAACCGAGATTCAATTAGTTTTTCATTTCTTTCAAATTCTAGAATTGGAAAGAGACAATGAATAAGTTGAACTTCGGTTAAGAGTTAACCGTGAATTGTAAAACTAGGCCTTAGGGATGAATATAACTGTTTGCTTTAAGAGAGAAGTGCCTTAAGGGATGCAGCGCAAAAATTGAAATTATGAATATGAAAGCGTATAAGTAATGTATAAATTCTGTATATTTGATTTCTCAAATCGATTGTTATTAACACGTGGAAGGAGGGGGGGGGGAGGCTCATTAACGGCCTACTTAGCCCCCTACAAAAAATTTTTTTTAGCTAATGTTCGGTACCCATGTCGTTTATGGCTTCTAGTCACATCGCCCGATAAAAAATCGATTGATCCATGAGATGTCGATCGTTAAGCAACGCATGCGCTGCGCGTAATCGATTAGCAACACTTAGATCATGGCCGCTCTCGTCGATCGCACGCGTCTCGCCTCGTGCTGAAGAGTTTTATCGCGCTACCGCATCATTGAGATCCTTTCCTCATTTACTATAAAACACGATCGCCCACATCTGAGGCCTGTTCAAATAAAGTATTGAAAGCAGGGAAAAATCTCATTTTCTCGACCAAGTGTTTTCGAAGCAGTCATACCGCGAGAACGCTTGGACAACGATCGCATAGCCGTGTTACCACAAATCCATCCTGCATGCAGCAACGATCGCCAACATTTCTTTTCCTTTGAGCCGGATTTCAAGTATCTGGCCTCAGTAAAGTGGCGAGCAAATTTGACAGTTAGACAAGGCTATGTCATCGAGGCAAGACAAGCGTCGTAGCAACGGTAGTACACAGCTCAATAAAAGCAACCGCAAGGCCCGTATCTAAGCATCAGAGACGCGGCCCGGTTCATTACATTATACGTATATCGAGGCACACCTTGACGTATCAACGTCACGCGAGCGGAATCCTCGAGGACGGCAAACAAGACCTAATCCGGATGACATGCAACAGAAGGCATCCTTCCTTGCTTGGCGCAAAGCAACGTTTCCGTCCATCAATGCTTGACTGGGAGGTATCCAGCTATCGCATCCCCTTCTAGAATCAAATGCATGCGTAACAAGATAAGGAAGACCATTGTTGCCAGCTAAATTCCTTTCGTCGCGTCCGTTGCGCACACACGTTCGTATTTGCGTTCAAGATGGTCGATCAATCAGGAGCGACGATTTTCAAGCGACAGCGCACAACTATAAAGGCATCATGTATGCGTATCAGATCCTATGTAGAGTAAATTACCGCCATTACTCCGTCAATAATGGCTCAACTCGAAGAGCGGAAGACAAAACTCGAACACTATTGGGCGAAATATAATATAAAGTGCAGTCGCGTCTAGAATCGTTGGATGAGGCCGAAGGCTGCGATCGAGCCAGCTTTGAGGAAGCGTTTTATGCGTTATCCGCCAAGATCCGTGAGCTCGTTTCCTCTTCGCCGACATTGCGAACGTCCATCTTTTCTCCTTCCTCCTCAAGTGCTCACGACTCCGATCATGGTACGCACGTTCAATTGCCTAAGTTAAATTTACCGACATTTTCCGGCAAATATGATAAATGGTTCCCGTTTTTCGATATATTCAATTCGATATATTCAATTATCCATTCCAACACCTCGCTCTCAAATACGCAAAGATTTCAGTATCTATCTACGAGCGTCTCTTACCGGCGATGCAAACGCTGTAATTAGTTCATTAGAATTGTCAGACGCTAATTACGAGATCGCGTGGTTAATTCTCAGGGATCGATATGATAACAAATGCGTAATTGTCCAAACTCACATCAAGGCTATAATGGATTTGCCGTCTATGACAAAGGAAAATTTAGATCTCAGAAGGATCTGAGGCACCGCGAAACATCTGCATGTTCTTCAGGCATTGAAGCGTCTCACGATGCTTGGGACGATCTTCTAGTTCTCATTCTAACCTGTAAACTTGACTCGCTCACGTTACGCGAGTGGGAAATTTCTTTAACGAGCAACGAGCTACCGTCGCTCAAACAGCTGTTAGATTTTATCGTTCATCGATGTCAGGTACTTGACGCTACCACAAGGGCTGACACCGCTCCCGCAAAGAAGGTCGAGGCAAAATCGCAGCCAAATGTTAAGCAATCATCTTCGTGTACGGTCACCATTAAACCTAAATGCCACTTCTGTCAAGGCGATCATGCCATTTATTATTGCAAAAACTGCGTGGCACTTCCGGTCTCACAAAGGGCCGCAGAAATTCATAGTCGCAAGCTTTGCGCCATTGCTTGCGCTCTTCTTCTCATGCATCAAATAAATGCACTTCCGGTTAAGGCCTGCCATGCAAAGCACAATATGCTGCTTCATATGCCTTCAACCGCGGAGTCATCAACTAACAATACCGATAAGGAAGTTGCATCTAAGGCAACTTTTGGGCCTCCCCCCCCCCATCCTAGCGACTCATGCTTCGGGATCCTTTAACAGCGAACAAGTCATGCTTTCAACTGCGGTTGTACTCGTCTGCGACAGCGACGGCTCGCGCAGGGCATGTTGAGTTTTGTTGGATTGCGGATCGCAAGCAAACTTAGTTCAAGAAATTTGTTTAGAGCTGTCGGTTTAGAAACACGCCCATTAAATGTCTCGATTTCCAGCGTCAATGGCACGGTAATCACGTCTAATCACATGACTAGAATTAAATTATTGGGAGTATAAATAAGTTTCCGCCGTTTGACAAACAATGACGCTACCAGTATGTTATAGTTAAAATTGTCAGCTATAAAACGTCATATCGTAAGGTTGAACATTTGGCAAGAACATAACCTTAAAATATTAGCGATTTTGCATCAGCATCTTATATCTTTTTTCGTGCGAAAATATCGAGTTTTGAAGCATCATTTGCGGGAGCTTTTGATTTATTTCTTTAATTTGAAGAAATCTGCAGCTGAGGCGCATCGATTGCTTGTAGAAGCATATGGTGAGGCTGCCTTAAGTGAGAGAAGTTACCGTAAATGGTTTCAAAAGTTTAAGGACGGTGAATTAGACGTCGAAGACAAAGAATGTAGCGGAAGGCCGAAAGCGTACGAAGACGCGGAATTGGAAGCATTATTGGATGAAGATTCGTGCCAAACGCAAGAAGCACTTGCACTTACATTAGGAGTGACTCAACCAGCAATTTCACATCGCTTAAAATCGTTGGGAATGATTCAAAAGCAAGGAAATTGGGTTCCATATGAACTGAAGCCGAGAAACGTTGAACGCCGATTTTTCACATGTAAAATGCTGCTTGCCAGGCATAAACAAAAGGGTTTTTTGCACCGTGTAGTCACTGGTAATGAAAAATGGATCCACTACGATAACCCAAAAAAGAAGAAATCATGGGGACCACCTGGCCATGCTTCAACATCGACAGCCAAGCCGAACATTCATGGGAAAAAGCTCATGTTGTGTATTTGGTGGGATCAGCTAGGTGTCGTTTATTATGAGTTGCTCAAACCGAACGAAACCATTACTGGGGCTCTCTACCGAACACAATTGATGAGATTGAGCCGAGCACTCAAGGAAAAACGCGCCCACTACTACTCCAGACACGACAAAGTTATTCTTCTGCATGATAATGCTCGTCCACATGTTGTGGCGCCGGTCAAAACCTACTTGGAAACACTCAATTGGGAAGTTTTACCCCACCCGCCGTATTCACCAGACATTGGTCCTTCTGATTACTACCTGTTTCGATCGATGGCGCATGGCCTGTCTGAACAACACTTCACATCATATGAATATACCAAAAATTGGGTCGATTCGTGGATAGCTTCAAAAGATGAAGCGTTTTTCCGACGCGGTATCCGTATGCTGCCAGAAAGATGGGAAAAAGTAGTGGCTAGCGATGGACAATACTTCGAATAAAACATTAGGTACCGTTCCTTCACAATAAATGCCCAATTTTTGATAAAAAACGGCTGAAACTTATTTATACTCCTAATACAATCGCGAATCAGCTCGTACATCGCGCCTATCGAATGTATTGTGACTGATCAGGTTACTGATGCTGGCGGTTTCTTCAGGACGGGAAAATTTGATTTTCCGCGCAACATTCGTTTGGCTGATCGGCGATTTCACATATCGTCAGATATTGATCTTTTAATTGAAGCGGAGTTGTTTTGAAGTTTGATATGCGTTGGTCAAATCAAGTTGTCATACAAACATCCAACCCTCCAAAAAACACGATTGGGTTGGATTTTGGCGGGTCGTTTGGGCAGCACCACGTCGACCGCCTCAAAGGTTCTCATTTTACGCGCCTGTAACCAATGCGGAATTACACAAGCATGTCAGTCATGCCTGGCAAATGAACGATATATCTGCGCAGTCGGACAATTACACAATGGAAGAATATATTTGTGAGCGTCATTTTTAGATAACGTGTCTAAAAATTCTCAGGGTAGATACATTCAAGCTCCCGGTCAGAGAGCAAACGTTAAATAACATTGGCGCGTGGCAGCCCTCAAGCGATTGAGGGGCATCGAGAAGCGCTTCAAGCACGATCCTACGCTTAAAATTCAATACGCGGCGTTTCTTGACGAATATTTATCATTGGGACATATGCGACGGCTAAAGCCGCCCATTGCATCTCTAACCGATATCAAACATCGAAAATCCATATTGTATTCGATACATCTTATCGCAGCAGTTCCGACGTGTCTTTAAACGACGCATTTCCAGTGAGTCCAACCGTTCAACAAGATTTGATCTAAATTTTAATGCGCTTTCATTTTTTTGTTTACGTTATCACCGCTGACTTCATAAAAATGTATCGGCAAATTTTAGTGCATCTATCCCAAACGCGCCTGCAAAGAATTCTCTGGCGCGACGATCTCTCTGTTAATATCGATATGTACGAATTCACTATTATCACTTACGGTACAGCTTCTGCGTCATTTTTGGCCACCAGGTGCCTTAAGCATTTGGCTGAGCAGCACACTTATCAATTCTCTCGTGATTCATGCGTTTTTCGGGATTTTTATGTTGATGACATACTCACCGGAATGGACACAATTGATGAATTAAAACTAATTCGCGATGAAACCATTCAGCTGTTAAAATTGGGAGCATTCGAGTTAAGCAAATGAGAACTGCCCTGAGCTATTGAAAATAAATAATCGTGATCGTGTATTAGTCATTATTAAAGATAATGTTGCGGACTCGTGGCATGCAATGGAATCAATGTCAGGACACGTTCCAATTTCTCTGTAAACTTGAGTCAGAAACTTACATTGTATTAAAACGGGTCATACTTTCCAAAATTTCGCTAAATTGTTCGACCTTTTGGGCCTTCTGGGGCCGGTCATTGTTATCGCAAAACTCATCTTGCAAGATTTGTGGCAATTAGCTATCCAATGAGACGAGTCCGTTCCTCAGGACATCCACACTCGTTGGGTTGCTTTCAGAACACAGATGAGTGCTTTGAATCAACTAAGAATTCCTCGATGCATTAAACTCAATACCCATCAATCAATCGTGGAAATGCACGGATTTTGCGACGCTAGCCAGCGCGCGTTCAGAGCTTACATATATTTTCGTACAAGCTCTCAACAACCATCACTCCGAGTTACTATGTTTAAAGTCTTGCGTCGCGTCGCGTCCCTCAGAACCGTTTCGTTGCCGCGATTAGAGTTATCAGCTGCCTTATTATTAGTACGTTTAATTAATAAGGTTAAAGAATCGTTTGAGATTAAAAATCGTTCTCACAATGATCGACTTATCTTTGATCGGACTTGACTATCGCGCTAAACTGGATAACCTGCCCTTCGCGGCGGTGGTCAATTTTTATGACAAATAGGGTGGGTGAAATTCAGCGCCTGACAGAAATCAAACACTGGTTGCATCCTCCGACAACCCTGCCGATATGTTGTCGCGAAGGCTAAATCCCTGCGACTTTATCAATGCTGAGAGGTGGTGGCCGAATTTCTGAAATGAGATGAGGACCACTGGCCGCCCAATGTCTTCATGCGTTTAGACATCGATCTTCCCGAACAAAGGAAAATCCGTGTAGCCGCCTCCATTTCCCATCCATACGTCGTCGATGACTTGCTAAATAAGTATTCCAATTTAAATAAAATATGCCGCATCATAGCATATTGTTTGAGACTATCCAAGACGCACTGGGCGTACACGGTCCGATTTCGTGTCCTCCGCTGAAACATCTGCCGCTTGTATTTGCAAAACGGTACAACAGCGAGCGTTCTATCGCAAATATCAAGCACTAGTTAAGAGTGAAAATACTTCGAATAATATTTTATCGCTATCTCCTTTCTTAGACGAAAGCGGACTAATGCGAGTCGGCAGGAGGTTAAAAAATTCGAGTCTTGCATTCAATGCGTGCCATCCAATTCTTCTGCTACGCAAACACATATTAACCCAGCGTATTATAGGGCGTATACACACACGAAACTTGCACGCGGATTTGCAAGCCATAATGGCTTTCGTGCGCCAGCGCTTTTGGCCGCTATTATTGCGATTCATCGTGCGTAGGATAAAAATGTATAACCTGTTTTAGGTCTAAACCTAGTCAATCAGAAGCCTTAATAAGCTCATTACCGGCCAGCCGAGTTAACGTCTCTAAATCTTTCTCTCACTGCGGTGTAGATTATGCCGGACCGCTCTTGTTATGTGAAGAAAAGCGTCGAAACGCGCGGAATCACAAGTCGAACGTTTCACTTTTTGTGCGTTTCGCCACGAAGACGGTCCACTTAGAGTTAATAAATGACCTTCGAAGCTTTTATTGCCACTTTTAAGCGACTTATTTCGCATAAGAATAGACTCGCGCATATGTACTCGGATAACGGGACACTTTCGTGGGTGCTCAAAAAAAAATTCAAGAATTATACGACATATACAATGGTCAACAAGTCCAATCCATCAATACGAGATTAAGGATTTTCTACGCGAATTAGAAATTTCATGGGACTTCATCCCGCCTAATGCATCCCATTTTGGGGATTTGTGGGAGACAACTGTAAAATTTGCCAAATACCGCCATGTACCATGACTCGAATCGTGGGCAAGGCTCAGTTGATCTTTGAGGAAATGCAAACGACTCTCTGTGAAATAGAAGCGATCCTCAATTCGCGTCCCCTCTCACGTTAAGCGCCGACCCTAATGACCTAGCGTACCTAAGGGACACTTCTTGGTTGAAACAGCTTTGAACGATCTTCCTTTTGCTGATTTGAGTGATGTCAACGAAAATAGGTTGTTGTAGTGGCAACGCGTAGAGCAAACCCGACAGCATTTTTGGAAGTGGAATAACGAGTATCTTCGCTCTCTCCAAGCATGAACCAAATGGATGACTAATAAGGGGACTCAATTGTCAATTAACTAACTCGTGCTCATAAAGCAGCAAAATCTACCCCCACTTCAGTGGGCAATGGATCGTATCCAGGAGGTTCATCCCGGTCCCGACGATCACACGCACTGCAATTGTGAAGACTGCCACGGGTTCCTACGTGAAGCCACTTTCTAAGCTATCGATAGTACCAATTGAAGCCTAATCCATACTTTGCTAATCATTTAGGTTTAAATGTCTTCAATTGTTAGCATTATTTATATCATGTCTCACGCAAGCTTCTCTTTTTACTTTTAGATAAGTGCGAACGTCGGTCCTACTTTTTGGATCAAAGAACTTAATCCTTTTGACCCGGGACTTCGTGCAATCTCACGTATTAAAGGGGAACGGGATACAAATGACGATTTAAAAATAAATAGAAGCTAGAAGGATCTTCATTTGGAATATAAAAAAAACTTACATTTATTCAAGAATATTCAATTCATAAAAAAAATTAAAATTAAGTTACATTACAAAGATGATTTATACATATTTGATATTAAAAATTTTCTAACCTTATGAATTTGCAGTGTGTGTGTGTGTGTGTGTGTGTGTGTG
>NW_017305652.1:228098-245071 GCF_001594115.1 Trachymyrmex septentrionalis
GCGCGCGCGCATATATATATATATAGGATGTTCGGAAAATGTCAAGACATCTAAATAACTTTTGAACGAATAAAGATAATTGAATGAAACTTGCAGGGCAATTATTGCATCAGAAGGGCTATCTTTTGACATAAGGGATAACAACTCTTCTCCCTTTAAGGATGGGGTAAAACATCAAGACATTCAAAAGTCTTAAATAGCATAAAAGATCAAATGATGGTTCTTTCGAATAACCTCAAAAAGAATGAGACACAGCGTAACACGGCACCCTAGTTATCAGCACCTTTTATTAAAATTGTGCGCATGTTTCCATCATCTGCTCTTAGCATAACCCAAGATCAACGATGTGGACGTGGCAGATAACTGATTTCTTTTGGGGTGCTTGATTATCGTGAGTCTCCTCGTCTCTCACGTTTGGGGTGCTTGATTATCGTGAGTCCCCTCACCTCTCACGTTTAGGTGCTTTGTTTACAACAAATGTTCAAAATGCTGCCTGAATGGCCAGACAATAAGCTAATCGGTTGTAAAAACTTGAAACCGCCTTCCTACTGTATTCCCGTGGTATGTATCTCGTCTTATCAACTATTCGGCGACGCAAATCATCAAGATCGTTAGGTTTGGTGATGTAGACCTTACTTTTTAAATATCTCCAAGAGAAATAGTCAAGAAACGCCAAATTAGGTAACCGAGGCCACTCAATTGGACCTCTCCTTCTATCCATCTGTTGGGGAAAAATTCATCCAAGCATCGTTGTTTGTAAAGTATAGTGATTTATTATGATTCAATCTACAAACGTTTCAACATCATTCCAAGCCATCATCAGTGGATAAGAGGTACCTAAAATGGCCAAAATTCCCCCAACCAAAAACCTAAAAAACAAATTCCATAGTATTTCTTGATATATGTATATTATATGGAAGAGAAAAATAATATTTATAATACCGGGAAGAACTAAGAAAATTTCTGATAACAATAAAACATTATATTGCAAACTGCGTACTGCATACGTGACATTTATGTTTCAGTTTCCTTTATTTCTGTACAATCAGATTTATATGTTCTTATATGTATTATATATATTCTAATATCTGTATAAATATTAAGAGACACGATAATGTTTTGTGCCAAGTATAGTGCGAGACCGCCCCGTGTATTTACGCGAGTCAGCGAATTGGAAACCCTTGAAATGATCGTATCATTGAGAATACTCAGAAGTTGATCGATTCTATGTAGTCTCAATGAACTCGAGTTTAAATTATATAATTAAAATGTTTTTATTGTTTATGTACCCTATAAACGGAGATATCGCGATGTGGAGTCCGGAATGTCAAAATTTTAAGATACCTGATATGTCATCATCGCCCTCGGAAATGTTGTCCGTTTCACACTTTAAACAGCACTTGTCTGTTGCAATACTCATGATGAAAGAAGACGGATGAAACAACTTGAAGGATGCGCAATAGAACCAAATTTAGAGTCCAAATTTGATTGGCCGTTGTGTGACAACTTGAGGAAAGTGCTGATTGCTCTGAATGCTGTTATGCGTTGTCTCATCTATCTTCTTTCATCATGGCGACATTACTTACGGTTTCACTAGCTTTGTATCGATATATCGATAGAAAGCTACATCACTGTCATTCGTGACATTGCTTCGTGAAAATATATTGTTACTAATGGCCGACTTTTGCATAACGCATAATGTGGATAGTACATAAGAAAACCAACCAAAATTTCTCTTTTCCGTGAAAAAGAATGTGGGGTCTACAATAGAAGTCGTAGAATCTTAAGTTGTAGAAAATTAACCAATCACAGTCGAATATGAGAAGAATAATCGACTATGATTGATCAATGTTTTACGACTTAAGATCTTACGATCGCTACGATTGTTATAGACTCCGTAGAAAAAAAGAAAGAATTTTGGTTGGTTGTTTTATATATGCCCTACGTTACGCGTTATACAAAGTTCTATGCTATGCGTGCGATACGAATATTGAAAGAACGAATATTGAACGAACATTCGTGGCAAAATTGCATATCTTTTGCATACCTACGCTTTTGAATCGAACAATGACCTTAATCAGATATGTAAATTCTGAAATATTCTAAGTTTTATACAAAAAATGTAAAAAGTTTTTTTAAAGTTAGAAAATTATGTGGAAAATTTGATCATATGAAAAGTTTTTTTATTTATATATAATTTCATATAATTTTTATATCTTAGAATATTTCAGAATTCATATATCCGATTAAAGAAAGTTGCTTTTTCTGCAGAATACCATTCTTAAATTATTTCGCTTACTTCGTTTCGGAAAAATGTTCAAGAAAAACTATTTCAAAATTATTCAAAACGCTCGTATTATGCAAAGCAAATCTATAAAAAAATGGTCTATAATCGAGCCAATTGGAGGTTAAAACAATATATTATAAATTTATTAAACTTTCAAAATTAATATGAAGTATCATACTAATAAGTGATTTAGTAGTGTTAGAATTTAAATAACTTGTAAAATTAATGCGTTAAAGATTTTTTAAAAAACGCATCGTGAAGAAAGATTAAAGCCGCAAATTGACAACGTAGTTTAAACTATTTATTATTAAAAAATTATTAGATACATATAATATATACTTTCTAAATCTGAATGATATCAGTGCCAAATATTGTAGGTCACTAGTAATTACCATATGTATCGTAAACATTATAACCATCTTCTTCGCGACTTTTTTCTTCGCGTATTATTTTATTAATTAAGGCATAAGCCTTATGAATTCGTTAAAGATCAGATGTAAAAGTGTCATTACATGGGAGCGTCAAATATCGTGAGTTTAGTATTCGCTAAAACCAAGTTATGTGATCAAAATTGACGAATAGCAATCTCACAATGTTCGACGCTCGATGCTGCCATGTAAAAGTACCTTAACTCGCGCGCAGTCCTGCGCAATAGGTCTGTGTTCGATCATTGGCTGTCCGTATGGCGCGACCGTAATTGGCTAGCGTCGGATGCGTTTTCCTAGATGAGAGGGCATGCAGTGTGCGTGCGTGTTGACAACACTAGAAAACGAACAGCGTGCGTGCGATACGAGTATTGAAAGAGCTAACATTCGTGGCAAAATCGCATATCTTTTGCATACCTACGCTTCTCGAATCGAACAATTGTAGAGTGAGAAATAAAGCATATTTTCAATGTAGAGAGAAAACAAGTTTACTTTTCTCGACCACATCACTCCTGACGGAAATACGATAGCATGAGTGGCGGGCATACGCCCATGGAACGCAAATCGCCAAATTACGAATATCATACAATTTTATATTTTTCAAAAACGCATCGATAGGATCAAGAATTCGAACTCAAGTTCTCAAGGTAGTAAACCTAATACGCTAACGCTGACCTATACAGGGTTTATTATAGTTGATGACACACACAATCATTCCATTCCAGTTATGCAACTGATATGAGAATTGTGTTGAGGTTTCATCTCTCTTTGTAACAGCAATATGCAGCATTTGATTGTAATGATACTAATGCGACTTTTTCACGATTTTCTGTACGAGATATATTCTTCAAAAATTTGTATATTTATTTTAATCCTTGAACTAATTATGTAATAATGCAGCTATTTTTTTATCATTATTCATTTAATAATTGATTATACTTTTTGCTGAAGATGGCTCAAATCTCGAGCCGAAACGTTTAATTTATGTGATATTACATTAATTATCCACTTTTTTCCAGTGAAGTGATATATGTATAACTATATTTAATAGTAGTGGACTATTGTTGGGGACTACAAGTGAATTTGAATTAATTAATATCAGGAATCTAAGAGATGGAAAATGAGCTACAATTGTTCAATACAATAGTAAGCTAATATATGAGACTAAAAGCGGAAAAAAGATTTTTGATAATAGGGATATATTGTACAAACTACAAGTCTTATTTTCAACGATGCATAATATCTCATAACTATAGCCATTTATTTGTATACATTTTCGACGTCAACAAGGATTCTCTAAAGTAGGATGCTTTTATACTACTATTATATAGACCACTTGAATGTTATCTGGAAAGAACATAATTTTTTTTTTAAATAAGAATACAATATCTTTAAAAAGCAGTGCTATCGATAAACCGAAAAAACACTTTTTCGTATATTTGAAACTAGTTATCTTAAAACTTATGGAATGAACTACAATTATTTTGATCTCATTTTAAAGACAGTTTAATTCATTACAATTTTTTTTGTTTTGATACTTTTTGTTTAAAAAACGCATACTTTTTTTGATATTTGTAAAAATATACAAAATAATCGTGATTTCAGAGTTTTTAGGCGCTTTTTAAAAAAAGATTTTTCGATTTATGTTTATAAGAAATTTTTTGTTCGAAATTAAATTTCTTATAAAATTTCAAAGTCTGGTCAAAACGTTCGAGAACACCCTGTATGACAATTGTCAAATTCAATTAAAATTGAATCTACAAAAGAAACCTACATCAGAAAGAAATTATTTACCAACAAATAATTTCGTTTCAAAATCTTTCAATTCTATTAAGTTTAATAATTTAAGCATCATATACTTTCGTTATATCAAAAAATTTATTGACAGTCATCAAATCTATTTAAATTTTCAAAATTTATTCAATACAATTTCTTATTCTATTTGCATTGATAATCAAAGACTTTATGAAGCAAATGAGTTCCTAAAAACACATGGTAATAAACATGATTAATTAAAATACATACTTGTAACAATGTAAATTCTCATAATATAAAAAGTAATTTGTATGCCTTTTAAAAATTCAGCGTTCTGATAATTTTCTGCTTGCCGCATATTTCCGTCGAAAGTGATAAATGTGTTATTTAATTCAGTACTGGTAAATGATTACAAAAGATTAATTATTTAACGATAATTTAAGCATCTTTTGTGATTACGTTTTGCACTTGCCGGATAAATATTTCTCTTTACACAGCCAACCCCAAATGACTTCCTTGAGAGATAAAGAAAAGGTAAAAATCAGTTGAAGGTCATATGGATTTTTTTGTCGCTCACTATTCATTAAAAAGTTATAAATAAAACAATTTTTATAAATAAAATAATTTTTGGACACATATTTCAATAGTATTTCCATTAGATAGGGGGGAAGTAGGGTGGATTTCACTTTGCGTGGAAAGCTCCTTGCTTAGGGGCGCACGACCTTCCTCGCGAAGCGAGTTCCATTCCATTTCCCCCCTATCTAGGAGAATACTGCTAAAAAATATAAGGTTTGTTCGCATCGTATGCTCCAGCATGCTCTAATAGGCTCCTACTATAGCTTCTACCCACTTCAACGAGCGCGTTAGAGCGAGTAAATGCTATGGTAGAAGCATTTTAGAACATGTTAGAGCATGTGACACGAACAAACCTATAACTTGTGTTCAAAAATTGTTCCATTCATAACTATGAGGGATAAGATCAATTGGAGAAACATTTACCAATAATTTTTAAAGGATACAAATAATATAGGTAAATATTTAAAACAATGGAAATATTTAAATCCTCCTTTGATGGTCTTGACCTTGTCATGTACTGTCAAGGTCATAACTCTGAGTCTCCAACAAGTTTTGGCCGGCGATTGCTATTCGTTAAAAAATTATAAACAAAAAAAGTTTAAGAAATAACGTTCCATTTCTGTTGTACATATCTCTGCTGCATATTAAGTATTATCTTACACCTCTTGCTACTTAGGAACGTTTTATTTCGTTCAACATTTTATATAAAACAAAGTTCACCTCCCCTACTTTAAAAGATTTCCTACTTTAAAATCGAAAATTGCTTTTGAAAACATTAATTTCCCATATAATTTTTATTTTTTAAGCAGGAATTTGCTCTTAAAGCAGAAAATTTATGATTTTGTTACTTAAGAACGTTTAACGTTTCACGTAAAACAAAGTCCACTCCATCTCCCCTGCTTCATAACAGATTTTCTGCTCTAAAAACAAAAAATTGTAAATCGATGAATCTTATACTGAATCTTATATATACTATAAATGGATTATACGTGGACCCATATTGTACTATTCTACAAAAAAAATTTAAATCATTGAAGATATTGAGTTACATAATTATAATTTAAGTTATATGGTTTATGTTGTCAACTTTTTTGTTTACGACTTTTTAATGAATAGCGACCGCTGGCCAAAACTTGTTGGAGGTCACTCAGAGTTATGACCTTAACAATATACGTCAATGTCAAGACCATCAAAAGTGGATCTATTGTTTTCAATATTTACCATAATTATTTTTAATAGTATCTTTATGATTCGTCTGTTTTTTCTTGAAGTAGTTTTTTTTTTGTAGTACGTATCATCTTTTCATTCATTAGTATGGTCATCATTATCAATAAAATATGAGTATATTTTTTGTGGATAATTTTATGTATATTTTATTTTATTTCTTTTAATATATCTAGAAAAGAAAATAGCAAAAATAAAATAACAGATTAAGTTTTAACTGAGATTTCGAAAAAAATTGCTAGTATTGTAAAGTGATATGCGTCACCTAGTATGATATGGTAAAATGTGATGTAATGTGATATGGTATAACATAGTATGATATGATATAACGCGATAGTTACAATGATAGTAGCAGTACTGCAGGTAGTATCAGGTGTAGTGATAGCATCGACGATAGAGCTATGGCAAAGAACAAAATATATCGAAATATAATGAGACATAGTTGTGACGTGAGGTAAGACAGAGAAAAACGTAGAAGTTGCAATCATGATTGGTTGGAAAAATGTATTAGAGACCGAAGCACTTTTCTGACCAGCGGAATCTGTTATTCGTTATGCAATCGTTATGAACTTATGACGACTGCATAACGAGTTACAGAATATAGGTCCTGCAGTGGAATTCTGTAACTCATTATGAGCACATAACGATTGCATAACCAGTTACATTCCGCTGCTGGGCCCATATTCTGAACATGTCTATCGACAGTTGTCGATATCGTTAAGTAGCGATAGCCAATGAGTACTGCGTTTTTTTTTTTCTTAGGATAGTCCTTGCCATTTTTTTCTTAGGATAATCCTTACCATCATTAGTTATCAACACCGACGACTACAGAACGAGTATAGAATATGGCCCCAGTCATGACTGCGATTTCTACGTTTTTCTCTATCTTACCTATATCACGACTATGTCTCGCTACATCTCGTTCTCTGCTATAGCCTATAGTGATAGCAACCAACTAAGATACATACAATGTTTTCATCTCGGTCAGTAATGTCAAGGGAAAGCATCGTGTTCGCATTGCAATACGTGATCATTACGACCATTCATAAAAACATACGCTACAACAGACTCGATATGATGATATGTCGAGAGTATAGAACGAATGTAGGTGGCTAACACAAATCCAGAATTTGCGGATTTCTTGAAGAAGGGGAAGAATGTAAAGAATATTAAGAACTTAAAATATCTCAAATTTTATAATATCAGCGATAGTATGTTGTGTATCGAATATTAACAATATCTTTTAATTTTATTTGTTAAAAACAGAATAAAATAATAGCGGTAAATTTATAAAATACTATAATTTCTGAATGTATGTATATTGTATTTCTCTAAGTATAAAATTAATTTATTCATCATCAATATACTAATAATTGATATTATTCTCCAATTTGCTTTTTCAATTATTGAAATATGTTTGACTATAAAATATAAATATTGCTATTAAAAATACAAAATCATTAAAAAATCAATCACTATCAGTTAAAATACAAAATTAAGGAATTTTAGTGCAAAAAAAATTAATAGAATTTTAGTAGATCAATCTAAAACTTTTTTTTTCTAAGAAATTAAACAAAAATCATTAACTTAAATAAATTTATATAACATTATAAATTTATGAATTTAAAACTGTAGAGGAAAGCTATTATGAGATAGGTGCCTAATATGAGATAGCGACTATAATTTCTGCTAAATTAATAGACGCTATCTATTGGTTCCACCATGAATTTATTGCTCTTAGATTGAAAACTATTTAGTAAAAAATTCATTATTAGATCATGCCTGTAGTTGTATTGTAAAAAAAAATTTTAGAATTTGGATGTCTTTCATTGAGATGAGCCTTTAAACATTGTTTATTATTTAATAAATAAATATTTGGCAATAAATTCTTCATGTAATGATAGAATAAGGTCGTACTAATAGAAAAATATGGGACATGTTGAATTGCTTAATTACAGAAGTTATATTATATTTGATGACTGTAAAACCGTAAGGCGTGGAAATTGTAATATGAGATACCTAGGGTATTTCTAATATGAAATAACCCATACTCCCATGTCATAGTGAAAATTGTTGCTAAAGTATAAATGTTATTGTGTAATAATAAAAAGAACAACCGGAATGAACGTCGAGTGCCTATTTCTGCAATGCTTGATTTCAATTACCTGAAGACGAGTTCTGGATATAATGTATCGCATACTCATTTTTCGCGCACACTGGCTGTTTGTTTGTATTTAAGAAACATTAAATAAAGTTTTTTTAGTTTCAATACTGATATACTTTACGTTTTAATATCGATTTCTCGGGACATCTCATATTACGAGCACAATTTTTTGACTTGCGATTCACTTTTTACATTTCTTTAATTTAAAAAAAAAAATGGAATTTCAATTAAATTTTATATAACATTATCTTAAAGTTTATTAAATTCCCTTCAAAATGACCTATTATTTTTTTAAATTCTGCCGATAAACTTCTAGCACCAAACCTTTACCCAAAATGAACTCGGTATCTCATAATAGAGACCTTTCCTCTATATATTTTCAACAAATTTTAAATTTACAAAGTATGCATATTCGGAATTCTTAATATCATCCATCTTCAGTTTAGATATTTCTAAGTTAAACATGTATATATATGACGCATTATGATATAAAGTAATTTGACAGTTTTGATATCTTTATACAAATATATGATAAGTAAAAAAACAAATATAAGATAAAAAATACATATATATTGTATTACGTACACACAATATTAAATGAAGTAATATAATATAGTTTTTGTGATAATTTTACTATGGTAAAAACATGGTACATTTTATTGTTCGTGTTTAACAAATGTTCATTTTTAATGAATAATAGGTAATTTATAAACACAATATATTATATTCAACACAAAAATGCTTAAACTTAGAATTGATAAGCAAAAATGATTTCAAAACGTACATATAATATTAGGTATATTAAAACGACGTACGCATTATCATGATATCTTTAATGTATGATAGTATATTCTATATAAACATACATTTTTTTATCATAAACGATATAACAATCAGAATAGAATTGTCGAATTTGCGAGTATTGAGCATATAATGAATATGCGGTCACTCGCTCCGTTACAATAGGTCAATGTATATGTATATGAGGAGTTAAAAATGATACGTTGCACGGGGAGTGACGTCATGACGAGTAAGCTTTTTGCCCGATAATCGACGCAGCATGTATGTAATGTAGCGATGAACACAAATGTCTAGGTGAAACGCAAACGTCAAATTTGTAATGAATTTGTCCATGTGTAAATTAGTTCGTCAAATTGTTATTATTATATACACTTACTATTATTAAATTGTTATTATTAAATTTACCAGAATTCTAAATTGTATATAATTTTGCATTATGGTTTTAAATTTATCAGTGAAAAATGTAAAAAAATCCATCAGAACCTACATCAGCTATTCGGATGCACTGAAATTCTTTCTTTTTCGTGTGAATGTAACAAAACAAATAAAATATACGTTTCAATTCTTCAATTCGACCCTTGTATCTCTGACTGTCGACACCACAAGTCTTTTACATGAAGCAGCGAGAAAACGCTTACATCAAATCTGACAATCTGATGAGCGATGTGATTCTACGTAGTGACGCAATGCATATGACTTCGGTTTTACTTTATCTAATTTGGTATTTAGATAAAGAAGAACGCGCGCGCGGAACTAATTTGTCGGAAACCATCAACTTGGAATTTGCGTTATTTATATAATTTCAATTTATATTTTATATTGATAAGGACCCGAATTGAAGAGTTGAAACGTATATTTTATTTGTTTTGTTACATTCATACAAAAAATAAAAAATTTCTGAATAGCTGATGTAGGCTCTGATGAGCTTTTTTGCATTTTTCACTGATAGATTCTTTCGAGCCTCATGATATATTTTTGGTTTTATATATACGATATATTTTTATTTATTATATATATGATATATTTTTCAAGCTATAATTAATTTATTAAAAATGTTATTTATCTGTATTGTTATATTTCTTATGGTTAATAGTCATTTTTATGAAATTACGTTAAATATAATTAAAAGAAGTAGATTATATATCTTTTTATTGGAAGAAATATATTGTATTATAAACAAATATCGATCAGGTCATAAAAAGTCCTACGATAAAAATAAATACAAGAGAGAAATTAAAAATTACAAATCTAATATAATATTAATTAAAAATACGTATTTACAAAAAAATATATTCCCGACTGCTGCCAGAAGAAAGTTACAATATAGACAAAAATCTTAAAGAAATTAAATATTAAAAACTGTAAAAAATTAACATTAAAAATAATAAAATATAATTAAAAATACTTTAAAATAAAATAAAAAAATATAATTTTAAAAACTCAGAAATAAAAACTAATAAAAACAAATAACTTAAAAAATTAAAAAGTTTTTTAATGAAGACTAAAGACAAAAGTTGAACTCTTTACTACATAAAAATGTTTCTTTATAGAAATTCACACACATACATATACACACACGTTGCTTTTAGAAATATGAAATAAAACAAACAAAATAATAATTAAAATTAGATATTAAATAAAAACATTTTGAAATACTTCCAAACTTAAAAAGATTCAAATAACATTAATCATAAAGAATTAATATAATCAACATATTAGTAAGTATTAATTGCAAAATTAAAACATAACTAACATACATCAAGGCTAATGAGAGTCAAACGCAAATGATCAGGCACAAGATCATGAAATAATGAAATTTACAAATATTCTGTCAAAAAATGATGTCTTCTTTATTTTGAACGTTTTAACTCACTTTAGAGTCCTCTTTAGCAACATTTAAATGTAACGAAATACTCATATATCCAAAAAGGTTGTGACTTACAAGTTGCCAGAGATAAAGTGATGTAAAATCTAACAATACAAGAAAATTTATTCTTATAGAAGAAAGTAAAGCATTAAAGAGTAAAGTGACTCATATCTTTGTGGATAGAGCGTGTCAAGAACATACATATTGATTAGATACATAATTATTCACAGAATTGCAATTTGTATAAAATCGAAAGAACAGACATGAAGATCGGCAGGATCTATATTACATCCATACGTTAGGACATGTCGCACATCTTTAAAATAATATTTAAAAAACCAAAAGATCACGTTGTAAATATTCTTGTTAGGCATTAAAAATAAATTACATGAGAACGTGAAATAACATAAAATTCATCTTATGATTATTGAACGATTTATTTAACATGAATGCATAAGCATGATGCAGTCGCTCAGTATCAGAACGTTTGTTAAGGCCATTTTTTTGTATGTGGATATGAGAGATTTCAGAAATCAGTCTTTTATGTAAGAATTTTTCTAGGTAATTTTATGAAATAGATGTTTTAACCGAGCATTGATCGCATTAAAAACTAGCTAGGACAATCATTGTTTAATAAAATGCTAATAATAAGTTTGATATTATATTGCTAAGATGGAATTTCGGATTTGAAAGCAATACAGCTTTCATAAAATGACCTCGGAACAAAAAAATAATACGAATGACAAATCTGACAATGAACGTTCTGACAGTGAACAAGATGAACGTTTCATGATTTTTGCTACTTTACATTTTCTCTACCGTGGAAAAATTCTCGAGCATCAATAAGAATACAAATGTTAAGTTAGTTTTTTCAATTGCAATAAACTAAACAGATTCATCAAAGTCCATAAAGATATTCTCCCTAAATATTCAAACAAAAACTTAGTTTATAAAATTATGTACAATGATTGCGATTATAATTCTTCGTATGTGAGATAAATAAGCAGAAAACTATCCACGAAAATTTCGGAACATCGCAATCACATTAATTGGAATACTATCAGTCAATCGGTAATTACGGACCATCCAATTAACTACAATCATAACTTCGATTGGGAGAATATACAAATTTTGGACATAGAAAAATTCTTATACAAAAGACTGATTTCTAAAATCTCTCATATTCACATACAAAAAAATAGCCTTAACGAATATTTTAATACTAAAAGACTACATCATACTTATGCATCCATGCCAAATAATGTTTAATCCGTCCAATGATCATAAAACAAATTTTACGTTGTTTTCACATTCTTATGTAATTTATTTGTAATGCCTAACAAGAATATTTACGATGTGATTTTTTGGTTATTTTAATATTATTTTAAACGAGTGCGACATGTCCTAACGTATGGACGTAATACAGACACTGCCGATTTTCATGTCTGTTTTTCCGATTTTATATAAATTATGATTCTGTGAATAATTATATAAGTCTAAGCTTAACACGCTCTCTATCCACAAAAATCACTTCACTCCTTAATGCTTTACTTTCTTTTATAATAATCAATTTTCTTGTATCGTTAGATTTTACATCATTTTATTTCTGGCAATTTGTGAGTGACACTTTTTGAATAGGTGAGCATTTCGTTACTTTTATATGTTGCTAAAGAGGATTCCAAAGTGAGTTGAAACATTCAAAATAAAAAAGACATCATTTTATCGAGAATATTCGTAAATTTCATTATTTCAAGATCTTGCACTTGATCACCTTTGACTCTCATTAGCCTTGATATATGTTAGTTATATTTATATTTTAAAGATTGAGAGTCCCATGTAGTTATTATTTTTCTTAATTGTGAAAATAAAATTAAAAAGAAATAATAAATTTAGAGAAAATTGAAATGTATAATCACATTACTATTATTGTCTGCAATAAATACAGCAGCAGCTCTTTAAATGAAATAGCCAGAGATTTCTGAGAAATCGATATGTTAAATATTCTTCCATTTATGCTATATTAATCCCAAATTATAAGAAGTAGCCGGGAGACACCATATCAAATATATTATTTCTCAATCACATATTTGTTACAAAATTTTTTGTATTTAATATAGATTTTGTGTGTGTGTGTGTGTGTGTGTGTGTGTGTGCGCGCGCGCGCGCGCGCGCGTGTGCGTGTGTATGTGTGTGTGTGTATACTTAGTTATATTTATATTTGCCGTGGCGTCTCCCGACTGCTTTTTATAATTTAGGATTAATATAGCATAATTAGAAGAATATTTAAGATATTGGTTTATCAGAAATCTCTATATTTTATTTAAAGAGCTGCTGCTGTATTTATTGAAGATAATAATAGTAATGATTATTCATTTCAATTTTTTCTAAATTTATTCCTTATTAATTTCAGTTTTATAATTAATACTTACTAATGTGTTGATTATAATAATTCTTTATGATTAATGTTATTTAAATCTTTTTTAAGCTTTCAATTTCAAAAATTTTTTTACCTTTAAAATATCTTAATTTAATAACTAAGTTCTGATTTTTATTTTGTTTGTTTTATTTCATACCTTTAAAAGCAACATATGTATGTGTGTGAATTTCTATATACAAAAACATTTTTATGTAATATAAAGAATTTAACTTGTTATCTTTAGTCTTCATTTAAAAAATTTTTAATTTTTTAAGTTATTTGTCTTTATTAGTTTTCGTTTCTTAGTTTTTTAAATTATACTTCTTTATTTTATTTTAAAATGTTTTAATTATATTTTTAATTTAATTTTTTATAGCTTTTAACATTTAATTATTTTTTTAAGATTTTCGACTATATTATAACTTATTTAATTTTTATTTTTTGCAACTTTTTTAAACTTCTTTTTGCTTTTTTATTTTTAATAATAATTTTTTACAGTTTTTAGTTTATTGCAATTCACTTTTTTAAATAATTCTTTTTTCTTTGTTATTTTTAATGATTATTTTTGACAGCATTAATATTTAATTTTTTTAAGATTTTCATCTATATAGTAACTTATTTTTGTGTCTATCAAGCTAGAATGCTAACATGAACATAATTACATGAGATGCACGGAGTGCTTGTTTGTATTAATTTGTTTCTCTAATCAAATTTTGTTGCTCTAGCCGTTTAGCAAAAAATCATTTTTCTGCTGGCTTTTAATAAAATTAGAATGCACATTAAAAAAAAATAATTATTACGCTATAATTTAGTGCTAATTATGTGTTTTTAACATATCATAGGTTAAATTTTGGTGCGCTATCCTTCACGCCTGAAACAATCCCAAAACGTATGCTACACTAGAGAAAAGTACTAAAAATAATAAAGATACATAAGAGACACTCACGCTATAATTTAGTGCTAATTATGTGTTTTTAATGTATCATAGTTTAAATTTCGGTTACCCTTCAAAATGTGTATCGCACAAGAGAAAAATACTAAAAATAATAAAGATTCATAAGAAAAACTCACGCTATAATTTAGTGCTAATTATGTGCTTTTAATATACCATATTTTAAATTTCGATGCGCTATTCTTCACGCCTCAAACAATTCCAAAATTTCAAGGAAAAGTTTTAAAAATGATAGAAATATAAAAAAAAACACGCTACAATTTAGTGCTAATTATGTGCTTGTAACCTAATCTTAATAATAATTAAGTTTCGGAGCGTCATCCTTTACACACAAAAAATCACATTTGCGGAAAACAACCCTTACACCATATATGTCTCTTTTGTTGTAAAACCAATCAGCAGAATTTCATGAAACTTTCTGTAAAATATCATGCACTGTCCGACAAAATATACTGCATGCGGATGATTTTTGTGCTCCATTCCTCATGCGCAAACATCATCCCAAAGCATACGTTGTACAAGTATTTGTCTCTTGTATGTACAACGCACACTTTGGAATGATTTTATATCTCTATTATTTTTAGTATTTTTCTCTTTTGTTACACACGTCTTAGGATTGTTTCAAACATGAAAGGTAGCACACGAAATTTAAACTGCAGTATATTAATTAGCACTAAATTATAGTGTAAGTGTTCCTTATGTATTTTTAATATTTTTAGTATTAAAACTTTTCTCTTGTGTGACACACGTTTTGGGATTGTTTCAGGTGTGAAGGATAGCGCACCAAAGTTTAAGGGGTTACACCACCCTGAAATTTTCAAAAAATGGATTTTTTTTTTTTGCATTATTTTGAAGCCTGAAATGTCCGGAACATTTTAAGATTGGACCGGTAAAAATATTTCAAATATAGAGAAAGTTATGCGCGTTACAGTGGCAGCGTGACCGAGCGGATTTCGGACAGAGGGTCGCAGGTAGTCATTGACGCTTCTTTCGGTTATCGAATTATAAACTTTGTGTCAGTTTTTTCAATTATTAGTGAAGCAGTGAAGTGTAAGAAGTCGTGTATGGCCCTGGAATTGCGGACTAAAAAGGTAAAGCAAAAAAAAAATCGATTTTTAAGGTTTTAAACAATTTTATTTTATTTTCCGTTTTACTCGAAACTATGTTTTACGAATCGGTGTACACCGTATCTCGCTCAATTTTTGTCCGATTGACTTGAAATTTTAACTGCAACTTCTTAAATAGATTTTCCGTGGAAGTACACACGATTTTTATGATTGATAAATTATTACGTTTGCAGTTAACAATTTAAGGTCGATTTTTTTGCTAAAAAATGAAAAAAAAATTTAAACTCATACAAATTTGTGAATTTTTAAACAAAATTAAAAATCCTCGGTACTTCTATGGAAAAACTATTGTAAATTAAGAAAAAAATTTTTTTTTTGTTCCACATGGCACACCAGGACTGCAACGGTGCACACCGTTTTTCTCCTACAAAAAAATTTTTTTTTGTTTTTTATACTGCCACGACGCCATTTTGTTATACATATATAAATAAAAAATATTTTTGAGAACTTTAATATATGTGTAATAAAGCCCTAAATTTTTGTTTTGATCCACCACCTAGAATTCAAGAAAAAAATTCACGAAAAAGCTTATTTTTTTCGACGCGCTTGGGTAGTGTAACCCCTTAAACTATGGTATATTAAAAGCACATAATTAGTACTAAATTATAACGTAATTTTTTTATTCTTATTATTAATTTTTTTAATATGTAATCTAACTTTATTAAAAGCCAGCAGAAAGATGATTTCTTGCTAAACGGCTAGAGCAACAAAATAGCACAAAAACCGCAGTAAATCCTCCGTGTGTCTCATGTGATTATGCTCATGTTGTCATTCTAGCTTGATAAACATCTTACTTTTGGCAGTAGTAGGGAGTATTATGTATATATCTTTAAAAAACAAATTTTTAAGCATGTTATTATTTCTTAATTATTATTATTAGTTAATTATTTGAATACTGTATTATATAGATACTTTTATATTAATTTATATTATCTTACAGAATCAAATTTGTATAAAACAATATAATATTACTATTGTTACAAACTATTGTTAAAAATATACTCATTCAACGCGTTTTCACTTAAAACGAAAATATCTGGCAGAAAAACGCGGCGATCGGTCTAGGATTATTAAATTTGAAATTCGAGACTTTAGAAAATATCTGTCCTCCCGACTCACTCTCTCTCTCTCTCTCTCTCCCTCTCTCTCAATAGAGTGCTATGTATACATTCTGTTTTAATTACAGAAATTCACTGCTTTAAAAACACAAATTCACTGCTATTGCAATGTATGTTTATTACACAAGTTAATGGTGCGGCCACAATAGAAGGAATAAGGAATTAGGAATAAGGAATCCAACCTATCAGAAACCGTGTATTTCAGTATATCCAATACCAGGTGTACAAGTATGAAATGCGGATTTTTTTTCAAAAAAAAAA
>NW_017305652.1:245932-256385 GCF_001594115.1 Trachymyrmex septentrionalis
AAAACAAAAAATTAATGCTGTCCGCGAATGTTCTTTGTTTGGTATAAATTTCGACATATCGAACACAGCAACACAACACTATGCAAACACTTTTTCAATTTATCACTCGTGCGCGTCTGACACTTGTTGATGGCACTTCAAAATGGCATAACAGTCAAATCTTTATACCACACACTGCATTGATGCGCCATCTGTTTTCTCAAATCCGCATTTCATACTTGTACACCTGGTATCTGATAGGTTAAAAGCCTTATTCCTTATTCCTTCTATTGTGACTGCACCTTATTGTTTTTAACTGTATATATGGAGGAGATTTAAGCTTCATAAACTTTCCGAAAACAAATTTAATAACCAGGGCCACCAAACTGCCATGGTTTTTCCATTATCATTTGTGGCGCCCTTATAGCTATGACATAGGAAATGAGAAACTATTCAATATGGCTGTCATTGTTTCCGGTACATTCCGATCGGTGTTTTTATCGCCATATTTGGCTACGTGTTGCTTGGTGTTGCCACGTTTCCCATAAAAATATACTACTAGTGTCACTATACTGCTAGTGTAGTAGTATCACTACTGAAATACAGTAGTATCACTGCTGGTATGAGTAGTGATACTACTCGTGACTAATAGTGTAGAAGTGTAATTATAAATTCGCGTTAGTGTTATTAGTAGTATCACTACTGGGATGAGTTGTGACACTACTAGTGCAGTAGTGTAGTAGTGCAGTAATGTACAAGTGCTACTGCTGGAACGAGCAGTGTTACTACTAATGCAATAATGTCACTGCTGGAACAAGTAGTGGCATTGTCTAGTGCACTATTGTAATACATATAAAAATGGGTAAGTCAATAGGTTCTTAGAAAATCTGTCAAAGGGCACTCGCAGTGTCATGTCACATTACTTTTTGACAAGTAGCATCTTTCAGCTGATTACTGTCAAATTTTGAGCGGAATTCATCGCGTGGTTTTATTTCTGTAGACGATTAAGATGAATAACCTTTGTATTTTTTGCAAAATGGAAAAAAACGAGTTTCGTGTAGTGATCAAACGTCTATATATGAAAGGTTTAACGCCGAAAGAAATCAAAGCCGAGATGGATAATGTTCATAGCACATCTACACCAGCGACTGTATACAATTGGGTGAATGAATTTAAACGTGGTCGTACATCCACATGTGCACCTCGTTCGATGTCCAATTGAGGCTGCTACGCCAGAAATCATCGATAAAGTCCACGATAATATTTTGATCGACGAGTGAAAATGCGCGAGCTTGTTGAGGTCACAGGCATATCACATGGCACAGTAATTTCAATTTTGCACCAACAATTGGGTATGAAAAAGCTATCGGCAAGATGGGTGCCACGTTTGCTCACTGTAGACCATAAGCGCGACCGTGTGACGATTTCAAAACAATGTTTGGAGGTGTTTCAACGTAATCCAGATGAATTTCTGCGTCGATTCATTACTGTGGATGAAACATGGATCCATTACTTCCGAGACGAAGGAACAGTCAAAACAGACTTCACCGGGTAAACCAGCTCCGAAGAAGGCGAAGACAGTGAAGTCGGCCGGAAAGGTGATGTTTTTTTGGGATGCATACGCGGTATAATTCATATCGATTACCTTCCGAAGCAAACGATCAATGGCGATTACTACGTAGCTTATTGGATCGTTTCAACAATATTTTAAAGAAAAAACGTCCCCATTTAGCGAAGAAGAAAGTGCTCTTCCATCAAGACAATCCACGAGTTCACACATGCCCGGCACCGATGGCCAAATTCAACGAATTCCGCTACGAATTGCTTCCCCATTCAGCATATTCGCCAGATTTAGCCTCCTGCGACTATTTCCTGTTTCCAAATCTGAAGAAATGGTTGGTGGAGGAAAGAGATTTACCACCAGAGAGCAGCTCATCGCCGAAATAGAGGCTTATTTTGAAGAGTTGAGCAAATCATATTATTCGGACGGCTTGAAAAAGTTAGAGAATCGTTGGATCAAGTGTATCGAGCAGAAAAGACTATGTTGAGAAATAAAAATAAATCGATTAAAAAAAGTGTTTTACTATGTTTTTCTAAAAACTTATTGACTTGTTCTTGTAATTTGAATATAAATGTCCTTACCATAGGTAGATTCAACCAACATCCAATCAGACAAGGAGAATTCATTTCTAATCAAATTCATGTTAATGAAAATATTTTTATTTGGACACGGTAGTGTCTCGGCGCTAAGACAAGTGAAAAGACAAGTGCTCTTTTACGCGAGCCGGCGAGTTGCGGCAGATCTGAGATATGGTTCTCAATAACGACTTAACTGATGAAGTTCTATATATGCTCAATCGATAGCTATTGCTGGAGTTATATAATAAAAGTGCTTTTATTTTCTTTTTACGTGTTTTACGAGCAGACGCAAAGCTCTGACTCTTTGAATTTTATTATCATTTAAAAAAATGTTGTCATTAACATCGTCGACTAGCAGAATGTACGACTGCAGCGTCTGGCGTTGGATGCGCTGATCAGATGCCTGCCCGTTCGAATCGTGATGTTTAGAGGCTCGCGGCGGTGTGCGCGGAACGGGGCGCTTGCTAGACAATTCCCACTCCCCGCGCACTAAACTATTGATGATGGATATTCAGTGTTTTAGAATATCTCAATTGCGAAATTGGGAAATGGTCAAAAACTAAGCTAAGAAATAATAATGACAAAGCGATTTATCTATCATCGATCTCTATTTGTTTATGACTTAATGCATAATTAAAAGATCGAACGGAAACAAAATTATATACTATATTTGTTAACAAAGTTAAAAGATGATAATGATCTATTTGATCTCGATTTCCATTTGTTTATATTAGATACTTGAATTAATTCTCCCTATTTTTTGCTACAAAAACACATGTTTATTTCATTAAAAAGGTACCTGATATTTTATTCACAATATTGTCCATCGCTACAATCTTTTCCCACTTTTCGGGTAATAAATGGATTCCGCGGAAAAATTCAGGTTCTTTTAAGACGATCCAGTCATCGAGCGATTTTTTTATATCTTCGAAATAACTGAAGTGCTGCTCAGAAAGAGCTGCTGCATTGACCGAAACATATGGTAATCTGAAGGAGTAACGTCTGGTGAATAGAGCGAGAGTAAGACATCCTATCCAAGTGCCTTCAAGATTTCCTTCACTGGTTCTGCATATGGTCTAGCGTTGTCATGAAGAAAAATAACTTTGATATGTCTTTTACCGTATTGCGAGCGTTTTTTTTTTGAGTGCTCGATTTAAATTGAGTAATTGATGATGTCACGTTCAGCATTGATTTAACTCGGTTGCAACAGTTCATAGTATAGTATACCAACTTGATCCCACCAAATGCACAACATGATCTTCCTTCCATAAATATCCCGTTTTGACGTTGATGTTGATGGTTAGACGCACTTATGATTTCTTAGATTGTGTAACGAATCCATTTTTCATTGCAATTTAATACAAAAACGACTTCCGTTTGTCTTTCAAGCAACAATTCACAAATGACTATGTTTTGCAATGTCTCTTTCTCTTAATTCATATGGAACCCAGTTTCCTAGTTTCTGGATAATTCCCATTGCTTTTAAACGTTTGCTAACGGTTGACTCATTGACATTTAATATTTTCGAGAACTCTGAGCGTCGGACATGAATCTTCTTGAAGTAATGCTTCCAATTCTCCATTTTCAAACTTTTTTAGTTGACCAGAGCGCTCTTTGTTATTCACGTCAAAATTTTTGAATCTTCTAAACCAATCTCTGTAAGTTGTTTCAGATAGACTATGCTCCCCATAAGCCTCCACTAGCAAACGATTACTTTTAGTAGCAGATTTCTTGAGATTAAAACAGAAAAATAATGCTTCCTGCAAATGCTCTTTTTTTTGGTACATTTGCGATAAAAAAATTGTGTTCTTTGCATCCGATCAAATGTTATATACAGATTATTAGAACCTATTGACAGTACTTTTATGTATACCAACAATCACTTTCAGTCATGTTGAAATAGCACAAATACTGACTTTACCCGGTCAACAGTGAGAATTAATTCAATTCACCTAATATTAAAACAGGATCGAATGCAAACAAAATTGCTGATATTTGTTAATACAAAATGAATGATATCCGTACAAACTTGCCTTTTTAAAAAAGATAAAAAAGGTGCTAAGAATATGCCTCTCAAATAGAATTTAAGTGATACATTACATATCTTTTTATTATCTCAAGTAAGTATAGTAGTTTTAATTCTCTTCATCAAAGATAAAATTAAAACTGTTAATAAATTTATTGCGAAAAATATTACCTTGGCCGGAACTTGAACCCAGATCTCTTGTATTCGAAAAGACTATTGTACAATATAGTATATATGCAAATACATACATAGTGTATATTAATAATTTAAGATTGAATTATTTAAAGCAATGAAGATCCAGCTTCGACTGTAATAAGCATTTTAAATTTCTAGTATTGATTATGTTTCTCACATATGCGGTCTAAAATAAAGATTCTGAAATCTAAGTATATATCTTTCTATTGAATCAGGATATTCTAGAAGCTCTATAAGCTCAAAAATATCATGATTCTGAATTTATTGCTCATTGTTTAAGTTAAAAAAAGTTAACTTATAGTGTGGCGATGCTAGGTCGCGTACAAGAGTAAAGTACATGAAAGCAATTAATTATTGGGCTTAATTTTTCTTAATATGTTTCTAGAATTATTTGCTCCAAGATTATCTCAATTCTAAATTGATTGTTCATTGTTTAAGTTAAAAAATCTCACCAGAAACATCGCGGTGGTAGCAAACGTATAATGATCGATATTGGTATAAATGTAATTATTCAAAATTCTCGAAGTTTCTTTACAGTGTCTTAGAGCAAAAAAAGTAGTGAAAAATTTTGATATGTATTTTTTTGTTTATTAGGTCAATCGGAAAGTTCTGTCCATCTAGCAGCGAATAGCTCTAGCTAGAACTGTCGATAACTCTTATGTCTAAACCAAGCTTAATTTTTTAGTTACCATCTGTCAATAAAATTCAGTATATAAAAGTATAAGTTTGCATCAATAACATTGCTTTTTACTGCATCGAAAATGTCGACATTTGGGACAAATTAGCGTCATTTGCGCGAAGTATTAATCTTTTGCTTTAAATGAAAGAAAATTGCAGCTGAAGCTCATCGAATGCTTGTAAAAGTTTATGGTGATAATGCTCCTTCCGATAAAACATGCAGAGAATGGTTTCGACGCTTTAAAAATGATGATTTTGATGTGGAGGACAAAGAGCGTTTGACCAAGAGCATTTGAAGACGAAGAATTACAGGCATTGGTGGATGAAGACCCATGTCAAACGCAAAAACAACTTGTAGAAGCATTAAATTGTGCTCAATCTGTTATTTTTTCGATCGTTTGAAAGCCTTGGGAAAGATCTACAAGAAAGGAAAATGGGTCTCATATAAACTGAAGCCAAGAGACGTTGAAAGGCGAAAAACCATCTGCAAAATTCTGCTTGCTAGGCAACAAAGAAAAGAGTTTTACACTGAATTGTGACTAACGATGAAAAGTGGATCTATTTCGATAACATCAAATGCCATTTGCGATCCAGACCAACCATCGACATCGACGTCAAAGCGGAATATCCACGGAAAGAAAGCAATGCTCTGTATTTGGTGAGATCAAAAGAGTGTAGTGTACCACGAGCTGTTGAAATCTGGTCAAACAGTCACAGGAGATCTCTACCAAGAACAAATTATTCATTTAAGCCAAGCATTGCACAGAAAACGACCAGAATATAAAACGAGACAGCATAAAGTGATTTTGCTTCAACGTTCGGCCTCACGTTACAAAACTTGTCAAGAAAACGTTAAAAATACTTCGCTGGGAAGTGCTACCTCATGCGGCTTATTCACCGGACTGTGCCCCTTCCGACTATCACTTGTTTCGACCGATGATACACGCACTTGCAGAGGAACACTTCAATTCTTATGAAGACGTCGAAAAATGGATCTCTGATTGGATAGCCTCCAAAGATGAGTCATTCTTTCGCCGCGGAATTCGCTTACTGCCCGAAAGATGGGAAAAAATCATCGCTAATGATGGACAATATTTTGATTGAGGTACATTTTTATTTTGTTTTTTAAATAAAACCATACTTTTTGCAAAAAAACGAACGGAACTTTCTGATTGACCTAATACAATATTCTGTATGTGTTTTACGGAAGTAGGAGGGGCTAGCGTAACATAAAGTCAGCATCCACACTTTTGAAATTAATTTCCAAATGAAAAGAACTACAAAATTCGGAACTAGAGCAATAAATTAGCATTTAATTATGGCATATAGGCGATATTTTTTTGTGGTAGGGACGCCAGCTCCACAGACGTCTATAAAAGCCATAGGAAATTCTTATAATATTACACTTTGAATAAATTTTTGAAGCTACATAACTAATACATATTAGTTAACTTTGCACATTTAATTAGTTAACGACATCAATAAAATGTGTAGCGCTGTTCCTAATAAATTAATTCAATTGACACTTGAAAAAGATAAAACAAATGCTAAAGGATCTTGTTATGTACCATAAAGGGTTACACCACTTTGAAATTTAAAAAAAATTGAACAAATTTTTTTTATTTTAATGGCAGTTTATACATGTGAAAATATAATCCCACTAGTTAGAATGAAAAATTTGACGTATTTACAATGATACAGCTGACTCTTTGAAGTGCGATTCTGAAGTGCGATTTAAAGTGCTGATTCTTTGAAGTGGCAAAAGAGGCTCGCAGAGCCTTAAAATCAGACAGAAAAGGGACTGAAAAGTCTTGTATCAATGCTGAAGACTATATAACGCAAGCATTGCCCGATTAAAAATAATTTATTTTTATATAGAATTACATCGAAAAATTTTAAACGCGTTTTTCTCAAAACGACATTTTTCAAATCGGCGTACATCGTAACTTTACAATTTTTATTCAATTCACTTAAAATTGATAAAGTCTTTATTTTTTTAGCGATTTTGTGATTAGTTAAAAACTATTAATGTTATTAATATTTCTGTTCAAAATTTTTTAGCCAAAAATGACTTCTTTTTCAAATGTTCGTCATTTTCACAAAAAAACATATTTCTAAAAACCCGTACTTTAGTAAATGTCATGTAGAAAATAACAATTCTTGGTTTTTTGTTCTAGGTCAAACCGTTTCATCGTGATCGTGTACGCTGATTGGGCGCACGCTGAAACCTAGTTTACTTGAATCGACTACAGTGCTGCCATTTTCTAAAAAATTTTTTCCTATATACATCATGCATATATAATACACATCTATTTATAGATTTTTAATTCACTTGATCATTTTTGCAAAAAAATTCCCAAAAACAGCTTTTTTTTATAGCCCAAAGTAGTAGCCCAAGTAACTCCTTAATAAAAGATATTATAATTACTTAAAAAGTGATCCAAAATTAGTGCCTGATCCACATCTAGTGGTTTTACCCTACATACTTTTTTAATGTAAATATTATATTTTAATTGTTATAACACTTCAAAGTCAAAATGTTACATTTGTCCCCAGTCTCCCCTATAACAAAAATCGTAAGTATCTCGAACACACACACAAAGTCGCTAATAAAGCACTTTAAAAAGATTTTTTGCTAAGATATTAATTTTACGAATTATTATTTAAAAAGATTTAACAGGGTATTGATAAATATTAGAATTCCTTAAGAATGTAATTTATTTGAACTTTTAATTTGGTAAAAGGATTTACACATTGTAAAATCACATATTGAATATCCTATTGCTGATTATTTCGCCATTTGTCTTCGAAATTATGCAGTTTTTGTGTGTTTTAGCATTTTTGAATTATTAGCCAAATATTTTGTCAACTCGTAATTCGCTTATCATATGCGACTCGTATTGATGTTAAGTCAGTTGAGGCCCACATATATAACTCTCTGGGTATAATTTGTTTATCGAGTAGGCGCTGTAAACTAACTCTAGTCACCAATCTTTTTATTGTTCCTCCTACTCCATCACACGGACCTTTACCATGAGTAGTTGCAAAAAAATACGGCATCAATTCCAAAATCTTCTCAATAGTAATAAAACTGAAATTCTATTATCATCGAGAAGATTTTTGGATTTGATGTTGAGTGAAATAAATGAATAAATCGAAAAATCCTAAAATACGTACCGAGCATTTCTATGCATGCAGTAATGCATGTATAGAAATGCAAAAAAAAACGTTCATAGTTTTAGAATAAAAACTTCACGTGAAATGCCGCACACACGCACGTACGCACATTGGAATGGTCCATCTTCATTCCCTGAAGAAAAAATTTATTTCTAATTCTTTTAGCTTCAAAATAGTTCCAATCCACCAAAAAGTAATTTCTGTCAAATTTTAGCTCGATCGGACAACAAAAACTCAACAACTTACCAAAATTATTCAAACATTTAAGTCCTCTTATAGTAGACTACTAACATTTTTAAAACATATTTTCTACAAAAATCGGCCTAAAGAACTTTTCTTTTTTTTTTTTACGTGTCTTGGTTTTCTGCATTGTTTGAGACCTTATCATTTAAACAATTGAATGAATTGTTAATGATTAAAAAATAAAAATAAGTAATTTAACTCCGATATATACGCCGCTGGATGATCCTCTTTTCTGTTATTCGATTTTTCTTTTTAGGACACTATCTAAACTTGTTCCAATGTATACAATATAGATAAATAATACTCGTAAAATTTTAGATTAAGGAAGTTCGACTATTAGTCGAAAACCAATTTAGAGACTTAATTTCTTTATATGATGTAGATAAATGTACACAAATAATCCTACAATTTGAGCAATATTGATCGTATAGTTTTCTTATAATGTTATTCTGACCATTTTAAGCATATCACTTTAAGGGAGGCGGTCGTTCCGAAAATAATCACTGATTTACATATTCAGCCAATTTAGGCCTTTGAAAAATTAGGATTTGGCAGATAAGATATAAAAAAAAAAGAAAAATCGGACTTTACCGTGTAGATTTAAAGCTTTATTGTCACAAAATTTATCTTTACGTCAAAGATCGCATTAGTTGTAACAGAGTTAGCAATGCTGTAGCTGATACAAAGCCAATTTCATATAACCTAGAATCCATAACCAGTCACATCGCGAAGTATAACGTTGCCAAATATACATTCGACTTCCAGAGTCGTTGACAATCTTATACATTTGGTTAAAATATTCTATACACTAATAAATTTACTAAGAATATAGCATAAATATTAAAGTATCTGTAATTCATTACACTAATATTGCAAATGATACAGAATCACTGTAATGACAATTTATTTCAGTCGCATTTTTGTAGACCAAAACTTTTACTGAAATTATAAACGAATACTTATTACGTGTTAGTTTCAATTGAAATCATACAGCTCTTTTTCATAAATATTAATTTTAATATGTGTAATTATTGTTTCAATAATTAAATTATGATGTTTATAAAGAAGAAGTACTTATATTCTTTAGCAGAATCGAAATTTCGGTTTTTGATTTTGGCCGAAATTTAATTATTGTTTCAGTAATTATGATATTTATGAAGAAAAAGTATATGATATATAAGCATATATGACCTTTATAGGATTCCTATTTTTTAATTTTGATTTCGGCTTTGATTGAAATTGACATATAGCCGAGTGTTTCGGTTCAGTTTCGGCAAAAATTTCGGTCGGACTCTACTATTTTTGACTTTATTTTTGACTCTAAAGTAATAGTCAAACCTCCTTAATAGAATAAAAATGGTGCCAACTAACAAATAATATATATTCCGTCTTAAATCTGAAAAATATACTTTTTTAAAATTCCTTCCTTTGATTGTTTTTCATAATATAAAATTTTTCATAATATAAATCACAACGATGACTAATACAAAAATATGTTAACTTAACCAAAAAATCAATTTTCTAACTACAGTGGTTTTAAATAATGATACAATTAAACGAAGAATAAAACTAATTACCGACTACAGCATTATTATAACAAGGGATGAAGATCAAAAACAATTTTTATTAAGAGTTGTTAGCGACTATCGTAAACAATTTCCAGATGCTGAAAAAAGAACCCTTTTGAAACCCATTGCAGTTAGAAAATTGATTTTACAGTTAAGTTAACATATCTTTATATTAATTACCATTATAATTCATAATACATAAATTATGAAAAACAATCAATAAAGAAATTTTTAAAGAGTATATTTTTTCAGAAAGAATTTTATTTGTTAGTCGGCATTTTTATTTTATTAATCTAAAAGTTTTAAATCGAAATCACATTTTAACTTTCGGCCAAAATCAAAAACAAATATTCTGTTACTGAATTTCGGTCAAAAACGAAACCGAAACTTAGATAAATCTTACTGAGAGAGGGGGGGGAGGGGATGGAGAGAGGAGGAGGGGAGGGGG
>NW_017305652.1:256418-261637 GCF_001594115.1 Trachymyrmex septentrionalis
GAGAGAGAGAGAGAGAGAGAGAAGATAATGGATAACCATAAATTAACAGATAACGGAGTCATATTTTTTTCGACCGCGGAGTCAAAATCGACATTTTTGGATTAACTTTACATTTAGAGACCGTATAATTTTCAAAATTATATAACAAATTTATTACTCTTTAAAAAACAAGATTTTATTAAAATATCTAATTATAATAATCTAATATTGGATCCTCAACTTTTAAAGAAATCAAATCACAGTTATTATTGGGATCATATCAAAATTTGTACTCAAATTATCTTAAGCTTAATCAACGAGTTAATAATTAAAATCGAATAATTGTTTTTTAAACGCTCACCGGCGCGTTGTGACTTGTATAGTTTCGGTTTACCCACCAAAATTTTGTCTTAATTTCGACCGAAACCAAAATCAAACCGAAATCCTGATTTTTTACGAAAACTGAAACCGAAATGTCGACCGGATTTTATTTATCTATCAATTCAAGTGTAAATCTCGATACGGAATCTCCAAATTCAAAACCAATAGGAGAATCTAAGGCAAATGAGAGGATATGTGATAATCAATACGCAAAGTAATAAAGTAAGAATATTTATATTACTCTTTTATTTCATTAATCCAAAAATCCACAAATTATACGTTTCGACTTTTTGGAGTCCTTCTCAGAAATTACAAAACATTATATGTTTCTCCTTTGTAAATCTAATTTGAGTCACCACCAACAAAACGGATTTGTTGTTACAAAAACACAAAATTGTCCATAAATTGATTAAATATTTAAAAAAATAAAAAACAAGAAAATTAAGAAGATAACTCACCTTAACAGATTACAAAGAAAGAGTCTTAAAACTTTGGATCAAATTAAAAAGTACATAAAATTAAGTATCGTTGCATAAATAAATAAATTAAAACAAACAATTAACAATGCTTACATTAGAACGTCAAAAACATAACTGATAAATTTCAATCTTAAATAACGTCGATCAACCAAGTAAATATTTAAAAAAAAGGAAAGAAGGCAAAAATAAAAATAATTAAGTCGCATTACACAAATCAAAAAATCAAAACTATTATACATCCTTTAAAATCTGTAAATAAATGTGTAAATCTTTAATATCAGATTGTATATTAAAACCATTCTTTTGCATATGTATGTGAAGGTATTCAGATATTTTAACCGTTTATTCAAAAAACGCTCAACATTAAGTAGGTATTTCGACGTTCTCCCAATCAAAATCATATTCGTAATTAATTCTATGCTCCATAATTATCGAATTATTAGTATTTCAATTTATGTGATTTCGGTGCTCTGAAACCCTTTTTTTTATTAGTTTTATCTGGTTTTCAGTTTCTTTTCAGTTTGTTCCACATATGACGCGCGCGCGCGCCACAGACTTTACATAAAATTTTATAGACAACATTTTTCTTTACGCCTCTTAGAAGAGAATGTGTTTTCACACCCTAATAAACCTGCCCAATTTATTTAAATTAGTGAATGCCCAATTTTGTATTAAAATATTTACTAATTATTTATCTATATTTATTTATATTGTATACATTGGAACAAGTTTAGGTAATGTCTTAAAAAGAAAAATCAAATGACAGAAAAGAAGGACTAACAGCGTATATACTGGAGTTAAACTATTTATCTTTTATTGTTTAATCATCAACAATTCATTCAATTATTTAAATAAGACATATAAGGTCTCAAATGATACAGAAAAGCAAGGCATATAGATTAAAGAAAAAGAAATCCTCTAGGTCGATTTTTGTAGAAAATACACTTTAAAAATCAATGTTGATAATGTAATATAAGGGAACTCAAATGTTTAATGAGCTGTGGCATGGATTTCCGCTGTCCAATCAAACTAAAATTTGACAAGAACCATTTTTTTAGAGATTGGAATCATTCTAAGGAATGCCGCAAAAAAAATTTTTAAGTTGAGAAAATAAACCACCTTTATATAGGGGGAACATCCTATTTTTTATGGCAATCTAATAGCTGGTGTTAAGAGCTTTTCAAAATACTGTAATAAAATTATTTTTCATTACGTATTGTTCGAGTTACAAAGCTTGAAAGTTACAGTACCGCCGGCATTAGCAAGGTGTCCGACCGACGGCTAAAACCTCTTGAATGCTGTTCAGGATCATGTCCTGGATAATATTTCAAGATAAAAGCCATTGGAGGTTGTACTTTTTATTTTAATTTTAACGTAAAAATGAATTTTTAGTATAACAATGAAAATAAGAGAAGCATCTTTTATATTAAATTTATACGTCACCGATTTTATTTCTATTTTTACACTGAGGAAGACCCAATCGAAAGGATTGAAACGTTTGTCAATTTTTCTCAAGAATAAAGTATACGATTTCACATAACCTGTGTTGGCTCGCATTGGCTGATTTATATCTATCCTTGAAAATAAGAGGAATAATCACCGTGGCCTTGACAAATGTTATCCAGGACATGATCCTGAACAATATTCAAGAGGTTTTAGTTCTTGGGTAATGCTAATGCCACTTTGGGTAATGCTAATGCCGACGGTACTGTAACCAAACATCATAACTCAAAAAATACTTAATTAAAAAATATTTTTCTTATAGCGTTTTGAAAAGCTCTTGACATCAGCTGTTAGATTCTGCCATCAAAAATAGGGTGTGCCATTAAAAATAATCAATGTGACCTTGACCTGACCTTGACGACGTCACCCAAGGTTAAATCCTTGATATGGTACCTTCTTGGTGTCCTCCTCCAAATCACACAACTTTTGTTTGAAACATTTTTCTGCATCTACCATACTTTCCGAGAAATCTTAATGTATTATTTAAAATGGGACACCCTGTGTGCGCGCGCGTGTGTGTGTGTGTATGTGATATAAAGAGAAAGAGAGAGAGAGAGACAGAGAAATATATGTAAAAACCGGTATTTTTTACCAAATTACATAAAATTCGTGAAAAAACATACAGAATTCATATTAAATATGTAAGAGAAGAAATAGAATTTATTCTTTTTTCTTGTTATTTCTTTTTAATATTTTCGTCTTCATAATTTTATATCAAAGCGGAAATATATATTATTGACTGTTGTAATTCTTGACGTTGATAATAGGTTAATAGGTCTGTTTGCGTTGCTTGCACTCTTTGCATTCAGCATCTGTGCTTTATCTTTTCCAACGCCCGAATCTATTTTTCTAATCACTTTAAGTGCAAAAATTTTGGGGGATTTCAAGCAATGCGAACGGACATAAATGATCTAAAAAAAATATGCGAGTAAAAACCTATCAAAGCCGAAGGAAAAAAACCATTAATTTCCAAGTTTTTTACCCTAAAATTCTAGTATTTTTCCATCATTTACCTCCCTTTCCCACTCCCTCTCTCTGTACACACACACACGCGCGCGCGCGCGCATATACACACGACACACACACACACACACACACACACACACACACACACACAGAGGGTATGTGTTCGGAAAATAATAAATCTTTCGCATAGAGATAGAATGGACTAAACTGAGAAGAAAAGTCCTATGCCATTTTACAATTTTTGCAATAGTTAATAAGATATTAATTACTAAAAATTGCCGAAAATTGGTCTTATATATTGGTCAATAATTTTTTATTCAAATACTATCAACTTTACAGAAAAACTGCAAGATGAAAATTGTTTATTTTCTTTTCATACTAAAATTGTTTATTTTCTCTTCAACTCTATGAATTTATTCACAATTTTTTATCAACTTTTTAGTATTACATTTTCTCATTTTTACTATCATTAGAAAATATAGTATTAAAAAATTATATAAATATTTAAGTAAAAAATTATTGAAAACCAATTTTCGGTAATTTTTAGCAATTAATATCTTGTTAACTATTGTGAAAATTGCACAATGGTAGAGGACTTTTCTTTTCAGTTTAGTCCACTCTGCCTCTATGTGAAAGATTTATCATTATTTTCCAAACACCCTGTATACACACACACGCGCGCGCGCGCACACACACACGCACATTATTTATATTTCTTATTTCATGTTATTTATATTATTAGTATTATTAAACATTATAAATATAAATAAATAAATATAAATTATGTCATTTTGTACTTTATTTTAAAAGATACAAAGTATGTATGTATAAGCATATCTATTATCCTCTAATTATTAAAATGTGTTTATATATCAATATAATAACAGTTTTCAATTATTTAGATAATGCTAATTATTCTGTTGTGATGCATTTATTATTAATATTAAGTTTTTAGGTATCTTAAGCGTCATAAAGAGAGTTCTGTCTCCTACCTGCGCAATCATTCTCGTTGTAGGATGCGTCTTAGCTCGAAGGCCATGCCGAGCAAATGAGTAGCAGATGTGCGAGAAAGAGGTACTGAGTAGAGAAAAGATGCGAGAAGATGGAGAAAAAGAGAGAGAAAATTAAATCAATCTTTCCACATGCACAAACAGAAAAATTAATCTATCCAATTACAGTTCCAATTACAGGACTAATTGGTCATTTTAAACAACTTGCTGAAACATGATATTCGATGTAACAGAGTTTCGGTGTATTATAAACAATACAAATACATTAAGAGACTGTACTCACATAATGGAATACGTAGTGTAGAGAAATTTGAGTAGGATTCTGGTCCTCGAAGTGTGTATCGAACTCAAATGGCACTTATAACACATTCATTGCACGTGTAACACGTCACTTTGCTTCTTTATTTTATCACACTATATATGTATATATGAGGGGATGCAAATTAAGAAATCATTGTCCCCTAAAGAGAAAAGCATAAAGGATAGTCACGAATATCCGAACATCCATTTAACCTCACCTCTTGCAAAAGCGCACTGATTGGTGTGTCCTCGTTACACTCTACCCATTCGTCACTATCCAACAAACAACACACACACACACACACACACACACACACACACACACACACACACACACACACACACACACACACGCACACGCACGCACGCGCCATACACACACAATTCTCTCTCTCTCTCTCTCTCTCTCTTCTTTTTTTCTATTTTTTTCGTTTGTTTAATATTAAAAGTGCACTTCTAATGCATTTTGAACCAAAATTTTCAGTTGCCCAATAAAGAGAAAGACTAATGCTTATTACCAAGAAAGACAAATAAATAATAAAATGGATGAGTGAAATCGACAGATAAATAAATAAGCAGATAAATGGTTACATAGATAAAT
>NW_017305652.1:261737-271568 GCF_001594115.1 Trachymyrmex septentrionalis
GTGAGTGGATAAATCGACAGATAAATAAATAAGCAGATAAATGGTTACATAGATAAATACTAGGTAGCCAGATGGAGGAAAGGTAAGACAAAAAAACGAGAGTGAAAGGGATATGAAGTATGAGTATATATGTGAGAGAAAGAGAGAGAGACGCATGTAATGTGACAGAAAACAGTGATATTGCCGAAAAATATTTTTGCCTAAGAAAACGCGCGATGACACTTACACATATCACAAACTCCAATTCTGCTGAGAGTACATACAAACGCGCAACTACGATACTCATTTACGCCGGCGGCGTGACTCGCGACTCTACTGTCGACAGTGTCGACAACGAAGATAGCGCTGTGGCGATGGCGGAAATAATTGATAGTAGATAGCGCCACCGAGGTACTATTAAAGATCGTCAGCCCTGGGCAAATTTTCGTGACTACGACCCTGCGCACAATAGAAGAAATAAGAAATTAGGAATAAAGAATAACGACTTTCACATCTATCAGAAATCGAATACATCATGATATATGGTTTCTGATAGGTTGAAATCATTATTTCTTATTCCAAATTCTTATTTTTACCATTGTACGTAGTAGGGCCTATCAATGAGGCCCTAGGGGAGATAATTGAAGAACGATGACGTTATCAACAATTGATAAAAGTTTACGATTATTAACATATAAATATTTCGATAATATATTATTAAATTCGTAATTTTTTATTATATAAATATTATATAAATAAGTATGCATACTTTATTACTATAATATCTTACATATTGCCGAAAAATTACAATCATTCCTATATATCTAAATAACCAAGCGTGCGATACTCGCACCAACCCGCACAAAATACCACTATTGTACTATTACTGTACTGCCACGAGGTGGCGGTGTACGACGTAACAGTACGGTAGCAGTACAAAAAGAGTGCGTTTTTTTTTGGTGTTGATCGGCTTATGTGCAATTGCTATACACTCATGTTATAGTACAGCGTATCAACTCTGTACCTGTACTGTTTAGATATATTATGGTACATAACTAATACCATATCAATACGACATACTATTATCAACAGGAGAGAGACCTTTGAACCTTTATTGTGACATCGAATAAGACAAATTCCTTTATGTTAATTTAATAAATTATAAAAATACTACATGCATGAATCTCGTTTTAGTTGCGACATTCGCAATAAGGAAAGTCTCCTGAAGGCTGGTACAGAATGATTTTTTTTTTTTGAAAAAAGACAAAATAAACATTTATTCCATTTTATCTAGTTGTTATGCAATATATTTTGTATATAAAAAGAAATTAATATAATATAAAACAGTAACTGACTGAATGTTCAGTTAAACTGCACAAATTTCTTTCAGGATCATATTGACCAGATGTATCATAGTTATACATCCATGATTATATGAATGTTCGTGGATCATCGAAATGTAGCGATTTCCAGCAATCAAGCATGTTGGCGATTGCAACCGGATGAGTGATGGCGTCCCATGGTTCGGAATTGATATTGGCGCAATGCGGAATTGGAACGCTCGTGATTGGTCACTGCTTCATTCCGCCGATTCCGCTGTTTTCTGTTACATAAATTTATTTCTTTTGCAAATTCCGCCGATGCCTGCGTGTGTGCGTGTACATGTACATATATTTATAAAAGCTAACCTCGTTAAGCTAATTTAAATGGAGAAAACTGTCTTCTACAAGTACTATAGTTAATCAACATGCTGAGGTGTGTTCGGATTTCCACTTTGGTATTCTCCAGGTATTATGTCATTCTTGTTTAACAACTTTGTTTCGGACTGTTTTCCAGCTAGGACGTTACACTGTGTTCCATACGTACTTGTAAACGCAGTTTAGTTTCGTAGGGTAACATCAGAATGCATTGCAGTCTGCTATTTTATTCTTATAATTATAATATTCTTATAATTATATTGATTTAGCATATCAATAATAGATTTATGATTTAAACTTAAGTTATAATTTTTTTAGAATTGGCGATTTTTGAAGGTTTTATTACAAAATAAGTACCAAATAATTTTTGAAAAGTTGGTAACACTGACATATTTTACACGCTCGTATTTAGATATGGTGGAAGGAATAACCGGGACACTGAAGAGATACTATTAAAGACCGACATCCTTACGGGAGTTGGCGCCCTTATGAATATATTGAAGTAATTACGAGTTAAAAACTGAAAATACTAATTTTATGATTTATTAGTGGACATATTTATGCATTTAGAACTCAATAATATTCGATATTTCTTTAAAATTGTGATTTCAGTGCTATTATCAAAGTTTGATTATCAACAGAGATGACTGCAGAGAAAAAATTGTAATTTTTCTGCAATATATAGAATATTATAACTTTACAAGTATGCATATTTATTTATGGAACATTTATATAATAAAAAATCATGAATTTAATAATGTATGAATCAAATATTTACTACTGTGATCAAAAAGTAAGGTGAATTTTTAATTTAAACTTCCCGCGCTAATCGATTCGAGCAAACTTTTTTATTTTTATGTTGGTACTACTGTTAGTGACATCTGTGGCAAATTTCATGTCAATGTCATCATTAGTCATATAGTTACGCTTGTGTTTTCTAAACGACTAAAAGTGATTTTGGCGATTTTTACAATGTCTGATTTTGCTGAGCAAAGAAGTGCCATTAAATTTTGTTTGCGGAATGAAATTTCGGCTGCGGAAACGTTCAGAATGTTGCAGAGGGCCTTCGGAGAATCGACTATGTCGCAGAAAAATGTTTATAAGTGGTACAAAGACTTCAAAGAAGGCAGAGAACGTACTGATGACTTGGAACGCCCCGGACGACTATCAACGTCAATTGATGAGCAACACGTGAAGAAAATCAAGGAATTGGTGCTCGAAAATCGTCGATTGACAATTAGAGACCTTGTCGATATGGTTGGCATTTCATTTGGTTCAGTTCAAACAATTTTGAAGGATCACTTGGGCCTTAGAAAAGTAAAATCTCGTTTGGTGCCAAAAACACTCAATTTCTTCGAAAAAGAACGTCGCGTTAAAGTTTGTAAAGAGATGATTTGTGACTATCAGGACGTCTACGAACGCATTATTACGGGAGATGAGACTTGGATCTATGCTTATGATCCGGAAACAACCGACCAATCGAGTGAATATCGTGCTAAAGGCGAGGCAAGACAATCGCGCCAAAGTCGCTCAAAAATCAAGGTTATGCTGACAGTTCTTCGACTATCGTGGTGTTGTGCATTATGAGTTCCTTCCGCCGGGCCAAACTGTCAACAAGAAATATTATTTGAGTGTTATGCGTCGTTTGCGTGAAGCTATTCGCAAGAAGAGGCCGGATTTATGGAAAGACAATTCCTGGTTTTTGCATCACGATAATGCGCCGTCTCACACGGCATTGATTCTTCGTGAGTTTTTCGCCAAAAATTCCACTTATATCGTTCCGCAACCGCCTTATTCACCTGACTTAGCTCCGTGTGACTTTTGGCTATTTCCCAAACTCAAAAGACCGCTCCGGGGACACCGCTTTGAATCTATTGAAGAGATTCAACGTGAATCGCTGCGCGCTTTGAAGGCTATACCGGGAAACGACTTTTTGGCATGCTTCGAGGCATGGAAAAAACGTTGGCATAAGTGCATTGTATCGGAGGGGGATTACTTTGAAGGGGATCAAATTGATTTGGATGAATAAATAAAGATTTATTTTATAACAAAATTCACCTTACTTTTTGATCACAGTAGTATGTTAATAATAGCAAATTTATATCAATTGTCGATAATGTCAACGTTCTTCAATTACCTCTGGGCCCTTGGGGCCCTTTTTATGTCGCCAATAATTTACCCAGAATTGACGGTCTCTAATAGTAGTAGTCTCTAATAGATTCGCTGACCTTACGATCTCTATCGTAATTGGGCAATTCGCTTACTGTCTTAAGGCTTTACGTTTTTGTATGTGGGCTTTAGAAAAAGACAAAGAGTAAGTTGAACTAAGATTAAAGTTAATCTAAGTTGGTGAAAACGGGCATAAGGCTGTTAATTGTAAAACGCTAAACATGGGGCGATATTCATAGTCCGTTTTTATTTTAAAACTGTCTTAAATAATGCCTTAAGATGCTAATATAATCCTCGGACTATGACATCTTAAGATTGTACTTAAGGTAGTCTTAAACGCAAGAATCGACTATGAATACCGGTCTGCGTGTCGTAAAATTGGCATTGAATCTTTCCTTATTTACACACAAAAGAACACACTTTATGTTTCTCTTTCTATAGAAAAAGTAAAAAATTGTTCATGCATGAATATGTATAAATATGTATAAACATACAAAAATACGCACAAATATTCATAAACATGTATAATTACATATGAAATATGTCCATACATATTCATGATTCCTTCTTTTTTTGTAAAATTACTTTTTAGTTTAATTGTAATTACTTTTTCAATGTAATTACTTTTAATAGAAATAATAATAGTAATGTGAAAACATAAAAAAATAATAAAAATGGTAATTTTCGCATTGTTTGTTTTAGAAAAAAACAAGTTTGGAAAAATGTAAAAAAAATTGCTCATACATTTAATAAAAATTATACACTTATACATAATTATTAATTTTATATATAATTATGCATAAATAATTTTTTTACATTTCTTCAAGCTTGATTTGTTCTAAAACAAACAATGCGAAAATTACCATTTTTATTATTTTTAATGTTTTTCATTATTATTATTATTTCTATTACACTAAAAAGTAATTTTACAAAAGAAAAAAGGATGTATAAACGTGTATAGACATATTTCATATATAATTATACATATTTATGAATATTTATGCGTGTTTTTGTATATTTATATATATTTATACATATTTATGCATGAAAAATTTTTTACTGGGACGTAATGCAAATTTTTCATAATTACTTACGCTGCATTTGGTACGTATGAAAAGGAATAACGGCAACAGTATATTAAAGTTTAATCTCAAATATGTGTCTTTTATTTGCTCAGCTTGAAAATTAATATGGTAACTTAAAAAGATAAAAACTTGTGATTATATGGCAACTGTTATGCAAGAATCAGACTGTGCATTAAAGATAAAGATTAAAGATTAAAGATTGAAATTTCACCAATGAGGACAAAGAAATTTTGGCTTCTTTTGTTCTAATTGGTTAAACTTTAATCTTTTAACCTTCAATCTCATTCTTCTGGCCTTAGTATAGTTACAATTTGGACAATTACCATTTCAGATAATTATCTAGAATTTAGAATATCTCCATCACTTCAAATCTTAATAAAAATGTACTCATTATATATATATGTACTCATTGTAAATATACTCAATTTTTACATTTGGCAAATATTGCAGACTTTCTCGATTTCGAATTCTTTGCTGCTCATTGTTTGTTCGGTTGAACTTCAATGAGATGCGGCAAAATATATTTTGCGTCGAAAGTGCGTCATCTCATGTAAAAGTTTTTACCAATAGCAACGAATTGCTGCCGCAATGTGCTGCGTATGGAAAATCAGCTTAAGATTGTCTTAAGTATTTAAGATGTCATAAGTCAATCCAAGGACTGTATTAACATCTGAAGACATTATTTAAAACAGTTTTAAAAACGGACTGAATATCACCCCATTAGCGTTTCACAGTTGGTGGCAGCCTTAGGCCACGGTCCGATTTCACGCTCACAGTTCTATCAGTGGCTTAGTTTCCACCGAGGGTTTAAATCGAATCAGAATTTAAAAACCAACCAACTACAGTCGAATATTCCCCTGTCGTTCGACAGTAACAGGGAAATACTCGACTGTAATTGGTTGGTTCTTAGAAATTAAGCCAGTGCTTACAACATTAACTCGGTAAAAAATGTTTCATGCATGAATATATATAAATATGTATAAACATATATAAATATGTATAATTATATATAAAATATGTCCATACATGTTCATACATCCTTCCTTCTTCTGTAAAATTACTTTTCAGTGTAATAGAAATAATAATAGTAATGTAAAAACATTAAAAATAATGAAAGAGATTATTTTCAGATTTTTTGTTTTAGAAAAAAAAACAAGTTTGGAAAAATGTAAAAAAAATTGCTCATACATAATTATACATAATTTTTTATATAATTATACATAAGTAATTTTTTTACATTTCTTCAAATTTGATTTTTTAAAACAAATACTACGAAAATTACATTTTTAATTATTTTTAATGTTTTCACAATACTATTATTATTTCTACTATACTATTATAAAAAGAAATTTTACAGAAGAAAGAAGGATGTATGAACACGTATGGACATATTTCATGCATAATTATACATGTTTATGAATATTTATGCGTATTTATGTAATATGTTTATACATATTTATATATATTCGTGCATGAAAAATTTTTTAATGGGAATGGTCGGTCCAAAACAAATAGCATGCTAAGGTTCTTTTATTGGACCGGTCATAAGCACAATTCATAAATTGGAAAACGTAACCTGATACTGAAAGGTAAATGGAAAGTGTATGTATGGTTCGCATAATAGAAGAAATAATATCAAGAATAGAAGTAAATATTAAATACTAGAAAAAGAAAAAATTAGGAATAGAGATTAAACGTAACGCACAATAAATATAGTTAATAAAATATGATAAAATAGTTTACAAAATATAATGTCTCATATTCTATTTATATCCATTAAGTATTTACATATTTATTTTCTAATTTTTTATTTCTAATATTTAATATTTATTCGTATATTTGTTCTTAATCTTTTCTATTGTATGCAGGACTTATATTATAACCTAAAAAGATAGATATCTCACCCGACGATTGGTAAAAAAAAGAAATGGAGATAAATGAAAAAGTTACATTACTACAATTTCTTTTGTTGTGAAAGCAATGATGAAGATGACGATTTAAAATTTTTAATGAATATGTCTTCAAATAATGACGAGAGCAAAGAGAAAGAAGTAGAAGATTTTATTACAGTTACTGATTTAGGTCTATACAGACAAAGTGAAACACAAATTAGATCTTGCGTCAAAGAATATGTGGAAAGAATTGTTTCTAATTATATTGCTGAAGAATTTAAAATACACTTCAGGTACAGTCAATGACCATTGCTTGAGTTCAAGAAAATATTATAGTATCATAACAATGATTATTTTAGAATAATTGTTAACTGCGTTAACTGCGTTAATTGTAAATTGCGAAATTCCAATTACTTTATTTACAGATTATTTCTTACAACCTTTGAATTCTTATTAGAACTAATAGGACTCATATATTAATTAAATCACTTAGTGGCAGAAAGCTATTGTACTAGTCCAGAAACAGCTTCTATTAGCTTTATGAATGATGGCAACACCAGATTCATATAGGTATAGTAACATATCTTAGCTTCTCGTCAAGAAAAAGAGAAAAGTTTTTTATTATATCATTTTTTCGTTATATGAAATACGAATTATAGGTCTGCGTGTATAAAATTTGATGTAGAAAAAACTACAGCAATTTGTATTATGAGGAGAGTTATTTATGCCTTGTTCCATGATTTATTTAGTGCCTCAGGGTGAGAGAGCAACCAAAGTGATAGAAGAATTTGAAAGAGCTAGTGGATTTCCTAAACTTATAGGATCTATTGATGGCGCGCACATGAAGATAATAGCTCCACAGGATAAACAATCATATGTGAACCACAAAGAATATCATTTAATCCACATATAAGTAAGAATTTAAAAACTATCTTTAAAAATAATTGGAAGTTTTTATCATTTATTAGTTACTATTTTATCTTTTTAGATAGTTTGTCATCAAAAATTCCTCTTTAAAAGTGTTTTGGCTGGGAATGTTGGATCGATGCACGATGCACATGTTTTTCGGCTTTCATCTGTCAGACAATATATTGAAAATCCGCAAATCTATTTTTCTAACGATTCTCATATTGTTGGAGATGCTGCCTATGTTATTCATCCTCATATCATGCCTTTTAAAGATAATGGGCATCTAACAGTCAGACAAAAAATTTTAATTTTTGTCAGTTTTCAGCAAGAATTTTAATTTAAAGAGCAATTGGGTTGTGAAAAGTACGCTGGAGAAGTATTCTTGATTTCAATTTGAATTGGTATACAAACCTATGAACAACTTGAACAGGTTTATAAAAACGGAAAAAGATAAAATAAAAAAAGATGAACTTTCGAATGTGGTATACCGAATTAATTGTAAGGACTGCGATTATTCGTACGTTGGTCAGACAAAAAGGAAATTAAAGACGCGTTTAAAAGAACATATTAATGATTTAAAAAAATCAGTTAATTCTCACTCAGTCATCTCAAATCAGATTTGACACAGACCACGCGATAGATTGGGCGAACGCTAAAATATTAGATTCAGAACGCTCTCATAAAAGATTAGTATCTGAAATGATTTATATTAAGATGCAAAAAAATGGCTTAAATAAACAAAGTGGTACGGAACGGTTTCCAGATCTCTATCTCCCTCTCCTTGAACAATAGTTTCCAGCCCCACTTTGAACTCTTCCCCTTCCTTTCTTTTTTCTTACCCTTCTTTTTTCCTTTTTCCTAATATAAATAGACCAGCTTTTTTGGCTTTTGGCATTATTGCAGTTTAAATTCACTCTTTACCTAAAATTGTCAGTGTTCAGTTATACGGAGGAGCCCTCCAGGATACACGTAAGTTTGTTCAGTTGATTTTTCAAAAGGATAAAGAATTTTTTAAAATAACTCTCGGGATTGAATCTAAACAGGATATTGCTTAATCTGATTGTTTTTGACAAAAATACGACGATAATTAATTTACTTGTTAAAAAATTTTTGTTTTTACAATAGAACTTGGTACTTGCGTGTCTCTTCGTGTGGGCTTGTCGTTTTTTTAAAATGAAGAATTCTTAATTGTATTATGAAAGAAAAAAACTTTTGTAATTAATTTCTTTCTATTCATTTAGCGCGACAACAATTAACTATTACTTTAATCTACTTCGATCGATTGCGATTAATACTGTATCATAAGGAAATAATAATTTTTGTTACTAGCTATCACTACATTTATTAGTTCACTTGTGTATTTAGTTTTAATGTTTAACGTATTCAATTTTATTGTACTGAAGAAGGTCAAATCTTGACCGAAACGTCTACTTATTGTTATGAAATTGTTTTTAAATAATATATACAATAACTTATTTACATCCTTAGTCGAGGCTGTATGTTCTTTATTATTTAACCTTTGTAAATTTCTTAGCCACTTTCTATTAATTTAAATATTCTTGATTGTTTGGCCATGATCACCATAGAAAAAAATTCCTGAATGCTTAGTACTTACTTGTGTATTACACAATATTTGTTTATTACACAATATTGAAAGGAGATTTGATAGATTTTAATCAAGCATATGAAGAAGATACATCATATGGAACATTAATATCTGCTAAAGTGGAGGATAATAATGCTAAACGACAAAGAATTATGAATAATTTGATAATGAAGGTTAATGTTTTTAACTTTATTTAATGCAAATTTTTTTACAGCAGATTTTATTTACTTTATTAATAATAAAAATGTGTTTAATAAAAATAAAATGCTTGAAATACAACTTAATTCATATGTATATAGCTTATTTAAAATATAATATAAATATTAGCACAATTGTAAAAATATAATCGTAATGTTAATACTTTTAAGCGAAATAAACATCATGCGCATGTAAGATAGCAGAATTGAATATTTCTGATGCACAATTTGTGAATGTAGCATGATTATATAAACTAAGTATCGATTTATTATCTGGGGGGGGGGGGGGGTTGAAAA
>NW_017305652.1:271668-275644 GCF_001594115.1 Trachymyrmex septentrionalis
GTGGACGTATTACCCTCAGAAAAGTGGGCGTATTATCCTCAGAACTATGTAGTTTACATTCCCTTTGTCAGAGGGCAGTAGTGCACAACAGCATTTTGCGGTTACAGGTTTTGGGCCCATATGTCCTCTCTCAGGTTTCTCTCTGCTACAAAAAATTCGTTATGGATTGAAAAAATTAATAGAGAAGATTGGAATCCCTAAAAAAAATGGTTTATATATATGAAGTAAGATATATACACAGTATCAAATATGTATTGTTCTTAATGACTGAAAATTGAGTATTTATTGCATTGACATTTTATAGATGCATTTTTCTTATAATATATGGGAAAAACCTCGTATAAATGGAAAACGAAAACTGAAACATAATACAGTATCAACAATTATAGACACAGGAAAGTGATACTTTAACAGAAATAAGTAATGATCGCGTTTCTCATAAGACTTTTCATAAGTATGTATTAAACGCTACGAGCGCGATAATGCTAATAAAATTGTTAGACATTTTTGTAAAAGTGAGAAATTGAACAATAATTGCGTGCTACAAGTATTATAACATTTATTGACATACAATTAAGTCTAACGAGTTTTCGATACATTGAATTGTAAGAAACGTTCTTAAAATTCTACGTGAAATCATTGTTTGATTTATATGTCAATAATAGTTTTAATTACATGCTTATCGTAATTATTGTCTAATTTCGCTTTTTTATTACATTTCTCTGACTATTTTATCAATGTAATTGAAAAACAATCCGATACTCAAAGGATTCAATATTCAAGAATTTAATTTCATCACTCTAATTTATAATTTTTAAAATTATTATATTTAAAGTCTGTATTATATTAAAAGACAAAGAGATAGTGTAGTAGACGGGAAAAGTAAAAAGAAATGTATTTTTATAAACATGTGAATGCGTCCAATTAATATGAGTCCTGCACGTAAAGCACCTCGCGTCTAAAGCCCATAGCACATAAGGCCGTAACACGTAAGCAATAAGTGAATTGGCCAATCATAGTAGAGAGAGTAATGCCAGTAGCGAATCCAATATTACGATTTCCTTACTAATTATGTCTTACGGCCTTACGTTTTTCTATGTGCTCCCGGCTTAACCGTGAGTGTCGTTTCTGCTTTTACGCAGCTCGTGATACGCTAACTATTTCTTCTTGTAATTTGAAAACTAAGCTACAGGCAAAATTTTCGCAAAAAAAAAATCATCTTAGAATTAAGTCAGGAATATGACACTTAAAGGATAAAGGTTTTTTCTGAATCACTCTGTATATGTGCCAAAGCGTAAGTCGATTGACCTAGTACCTTATGAGAAAAATACATACTCGATTTGAAAAAAGTCGTTTTGAGAAAAACGTGTTTGAAGTTTCTCATGCATTTACGAGGTGAATAATGAGTAATTTCAATAATTTATCCTTGATCGGCTATACTAGCTGTATAAAATATTTTCCTCGAAGAGCTCGAGAACACATTAATCCTTGTAATAGAAATTTTTAACAAAATTTCACAGATTAGACTGCGTTTGGAAGCCCGAGTATTTCCACGTATTGTTTTATCCTTATTACTCAGTTGTAACATCCGCCGAAATAAACGCAAATGTACTTCTACTTAGAGAGCTTTGCGCCACATATACAATATACAATTTCCAAGCTGGTGTCTGATGATTTCTGCGGATCGTGGGGAGCAGGAGCACGTGCTTTTGCTGATTGAGTATTAAAAAATAGTCGCGAGGTATACCACTTTGCTAGTGCTTATTTCAGGATACGTATATCCAAAACCACTCGGCAATAGTAGCGATTCTACAATCGTTAACTGCCTTGGATACAATCGATCGCAGTAGGTTAGTGCATATCTAATCTCAAAGTGCAAAGTAACTTATTTGAGATACTGAACCCTTTCCCCCATGTAAACGGGGGAAGGGCCACCGATAACGCTACAATGAGTATTCAAGATAAACTTACAAATGAAAACGAAATGGATTGGTCTTTAATCCATAAAAACAAAAGGAAAATAAGTAAGTAAATGAAGACAACGGTAACAAGAAACACTCGTCTAATTCCTCTCTAGAAGAAAATCATTCGAGTATGGAACCAAAAGTTGACAAACCAATATATTCGACAAAATCCATGATTAATGAATATCAATTAGATAATAAAGGCCCATACACAGTATGGGTTCAACTTATTGCTTCAAATAAAACGAGTAAAAATTCCAACCAAACTAAAAGAATAAGCCCCTTCAAAGTAGGAAGTTTTATATGCAAAAAATACACCAACATAACTTATATCTGTAGCAAAACAAAATCTAGAGTCGAGGTTGGATTCAAGAATTTTCTTGAGGCAAACCAAATGCTGAAAGACGTATCACTATCTGAGAAAGTACTGAAAGCTTTCATTCCGAGTTTCAGACTCGTAAGAAGAAGTTTAATCAGGGGTATCGACGAAGACATCTCGGAAGAGGAAATTACTGAAGCCACAAAAGCTGAATATAAGGTATTGGGTGTTAGAAGACTCAACAAAAGAAATAGAGACCCCGATATCCAAGAAAATGATCCTAAATGGGTATCCAGCAGATCGGTAGTGATAACATTTTCTCATCAGAGCCTTCCTAGTGAAATTGTGATCCATAAGGTCAAAGTCAAAGTGGAGCCTTATATGACCTTATCAATTATGTGTTTCAACTGTTTTAAATTAGGTCATTCAAGTTCAAATTGCAAAGGGGAGTCTAAATGTTGCATGTGTGGCGAATCCAAACACAAGGAAAACTGCCCTTCTAGTACACCAAAATATGTAAATTACAAAGGCGATCACATTTCAACGGATAGGAACTGCCTGATTTATCGTAAGGAGTACGAAGTGAAACGTTTAATGGCCTTCGAAAATCTGGCTAGGAGCGACGAGAGAAAATTGGTATATAAAAATCCTATAAAGATCATTAACTTCGGAAATGAAAATTTCCCAACTCTGAAAGAAAAAATTTTCACTCCCTTCAACGAAGTAGTTAAAGGACAGAAACACACTCACGCCAACACTAAGGAAAGGCTTCAGAATAAATCGGTCAACTCCAATTCAACTTCTAATCACTTCTACAAAATCCAGAGTGAAAATTGTGAAAACTTCATTGGTCCAAGAGAATATTTACCGTCCTCTAACGGGTTGGCACTAAAAAAAAATTCATCAAAGCCTCAGATGTCCATCATGGAACACAATGAGATCCCACCAGCCATACACAGCATAAGGAACTGGCAGTGCGGAAAGCTCAATCAACTAATTATCGTTAGGCTTTCATGGAGATCTCCAACCTAAATAACTCTTCAACAATAAGAAGTGAAATAAGTAATATTTCAGGTAGTTTTTACCCATACTCAATAAAACCGACTAGAACTTACCAAAGATCAACTAAGGACACTTCCAAACAACATAATAACGTAATCGAAAATAAGTCTAACTTTAGATAAAGTTATTTTAGGTCTAACTAAAACTTTAGATATCAATAAGTCTATCAATCTTAGAATTCCCTTCAATGGAATTGCAGAGGCGCTAGGGGAAAGATATGCGAATTGGAAAGATTTGTCACTCAATGGGATGTCATTATATTAATCGAAACCTTTTTAAAACCTGTACACCATAGTCCAGTTTCCATATTAACGGTTTTGAAACTGTTCGTTTTAACAGATTGATTAATAATAGAGGCGGAATCGCTTTTTTAGTCAAGAAAAACTTGATTTTTGACATCATTCACCTGGATTTTAATCCGAAATCTCAAGAAATTGGCTCAATATCCATCTCTTCTTCTAAAGGTAATATTTCCATTATAGCTACAGAGCCCCTTCAAAAAATAATATCACTCCAGTTGAGTAGCAATCCTTTCTGGAATCTGTAATGAGGAAAAGTGAAAAATTTTTGATTGGAGGTGATTTAAATGCTCATCATTTTACTTGAGGCGGCAACCATAATTGTTCAAATG
>NW_017305652.1:275744-281250 GCF_001594115.1 Trachymyrmex septentrionalis
CTGAAAAATTTTTGATTGGAGGTGATTTAAATAAATGCTCATCATTTTACTTGAGGCGGCAACCATAATTGTTCAAATGGCAACATCATTTATAATTTTACAGACACCGAGTCATTTTCCTGAACAAGGACAATTATACCCACGTATCAGGTCCAACATATTCTAGTTCGTGCATTGACCTTACTCTTGCATCTTCATCCATTGCTCTGGATTGCGAATGGAACGTCGAAACGGATAATAATTGGCGAAGCGATCATTACCCCGTATCAATCTATGTGGATGTTGCAGTGGACTATATTCCAAGAAACCGTTACAGATACAACACCAAGTTAAGAAACTGGGAAAAATTTCACAAGTTCTGGGAACATAGATTAAATATCTTTAGTTCCTTAGAGTTTCTTAATTCGATTGTTTGTGATAGATATGCTGCCGTTATTGGACTAATAGATGAGGCCATAGAATTCTCCTGTCCAACTAGAAAAAAATCTTCTATTTGTTACCAGGACACTAGAGTCTTAAAAAATAAAAGGAAATTTCCTGCTGTTTGGTGGAACGAAGCGTGTGAAAAGGCTGTCAAATTCAGGAAAGCTAAGTGGTTATCCCTTCAATTTCACTAGAGAGAATTTTCTTGAATACAAAAAATTAGAATCACAGACTAGAGTCTTCTTAAAGACGGAGAAAAAGAAAGCCTTTTCATTATTTTGCGAAACTCTTAATAAAAACAATAGATGTAGCTATGTCTTTAATAAAATCAAATGCTTTAACAACAAATTCTCCAAACTCCCAATTCCTACAATGGTAACCGGGCTATTATAGAATCCATGAAGAATTCCATCGACAAGATTTGTTCCCCCGGTATTATATGTAATACTATGTTTGAAAATCAGCCTCAGAAAGACCACTTTCTTACCATTTGAATACTTAGAACTTACTAATGCTCTAAAAAATGTAAATAAAAAATCAGTTCCTGGTTCAGATAAAATTTTTTTATTATTGGTGAACTCCTAGAATTTGTGAAAAAGTCCCTCCTAGATGTATACAATGACATTATTTTCACGGGAGTTTTTTCTGAGGAGTGGAGGAACTACCTTTGTTTTTTTCATTCCAAAATCAAACAGTGATAAAGTAAGACCTATTAGTAAGACCTATAGTATGTCGTTTTGTTTTCTTAAACTTCTCGAAAAAATCATTAACGATAGGCTTTATTGGTGGATTGAGCATAATAAACTAATTAACAATTCGCAGTTCGGATTCAGAATGAATAAATCTTGTAACGATAGCCTCGCTGTACTTATATCTGAAACTGAAATTCAATTCTATAAAAAAAGTCACTTAACCGCAGCAGATATTAAAAGTGCTTATGATAATGTGGATCCAGACTTTGATAAATGAACTTATAGAAATGAATTTACCAAAAAATTTAATTCTTTTTATTTATAACTTGATTTCAGTTAGACACATCCAATTTATAAACTACCCGGGCAACATTGTCCGATTTACTTTCAAAGGATTACCCCAAGGTAGTTTTAAGCCCCATTCTATTCTCAATCTACAAGGTGGACGACTTGATTGCGCCTGAGGTTAAAATTCTAAAGTTTGCTGACGATATAGCGCTGTTTGCAAACTCCCAACTAGAGTTGAACCTCAAGTCATTGGAACAACAAATAAAAATTGTATTTGTAGCCTTGGCTAATAGGAAATTACAATTAGCTCCAGAAAAATGTAAACTTGTAATTTTTAACAGAACTAATATGGCGGTTAATAAGTCATATAAAAATAGAGAATACTACTATTCAACCGTCTTCTCATATGAGATTTTTTGGTGTTATTCTAGACAAACGTCTCAATTGGGACCTCCATATAGATTATGTAATCAAAAAATGCGAGATTCCGATAAGAATCCTCAGTTGTATTAGGAGTACATGATGGGGAGCAAACCCCACTACTATGCTTACACTATACAAAACTCTAATTAGATCCAGAATTGAATGGAGGTTATTTCGTTTCTCCTTGTAAACCAAACCTATTTTATAGACTAGAAAAAGACCAGTTAAAATGTTTGAGGGTGACTATGGATTACAAGACTTCTACCCCAATTAATATTATATAGCGAAACCAAAATTCTGCCGCTTGCTGGTAGATTCAAATTCTTAAGCTACAAATTCCTCCTGAGATGTATAGCGAAAGAAGACTGTCAATTTATTAATAATCTGGAGGATATCAGCGCTCTCATCGGACATTATGCATACGAGAACAACTTCGATAAACCTATGTTAGTAAGTTCATTCGAGTAGTAAGCCCATATGCGAACCTTTTTTATAAAGCATCAATTCCTAAATGCTACCAAATGAATTTAAAAAATTTTTACAACACATGTAACATTGATCTCAATAGCGGAATCGAAATCAAAGAAGCTCCCAATGCAAATTTAAAATTTTTACATCTGTTTCGGGACTAAACAAATGAACCTACCACTATTTATACTGATAGCTCTAAAATAATAAATAATACAAATTTGTCTGTTGGCATAGCTAACTGGAGTCCAAATGTTAATTTTGTAACTAGTTAGAAGTAACTAGTTAAATAAACTATTTGAGACATTATTTCAATTTACACTGCTGAGGCGACTGCCATATTAACTGCTTTAAATCAAATAACTAAGTCCGAGTTAAATAAATTTGTAATTTTTTTTTACTCTAAGAGCGTTTTCAGTGCTCTTAATAACACACGCAAATTAAAACATCAATCTCATGTGATCCAAGAAATTAATCAATCTATTATTAATTGTAAGAAAAAAAAAAAGACATAGAGCTTGTTTGGATCCTTGCTCACAAAAGCATATTAGGAAATAAAAATGCTGATGTATTAGCCAAAAGAGCCGCTTCGGAGGGCCCACTGCTCGAAATACAGGTTCCTCATTCGGACATTGTTAACATTTTTAAATCCAAAAATAACAAAGATTTCTTATTTCACAGAGCGCAAGTTTTAAGTAAAGTCACCAAATTTTTTCAGCTGTATCATTCGCACTCGAAAAATCCGTTGTTTCACGATAGCAATTTGAACAAGAAAACTATTGTCTATAAAGATAAAAGAAGGAAATTAGAAGGACAAAAAAAGTCAAAATCTAAAGTTGTGTTACGTCCAAACTCCGGGCGCATGCGGAGCTGAGGGGGTGAACGCAACGGGAACCGAATTATTAGACCGATTTGGTCGTGTCCAGGCTCCGGACCGCAAGGGAGCCGTGGGGAAGGACCGACGCAAATTGGGAGGCGCTTCGCTGTGTCCTGAGGCTCCTAATGAGCCGGGGGTCGAACGGAAGACGAAGTGGAAACCTCTGCTCGTGTTCCGCTAAACGGACACACAAGTCGGACGTACTTTTGTTGAAGAGCCTAAACTGGGTCAGTGTGCCGACAGGGCGCACTTTAACGCCAGCTGTGCCAGTACGGCCGTATGTCCTTTCAGTCATGGAACTTAATTCAAGTGACTGGGGAGAGGGCGAAGTGCAATCGCGGGGAGAGCTAACGAATATAAGGAGAGGTTATTCTTAAATAAATATTGACCGAGAAATTAATTTAATAATGGTATAATAAAAAAAAGGCAATATACATTTTCTTTGAGTAATAATAAAAGAAATACAATTTTTGTTTCTTTATACTAAAATATATGTGCGGATTTACGCATGTGTGTGCGTGCGTGCGTGCATGCGTGCGTGTGTGTGTGTGTGTGTGTAAAGGAACTCGGAATGCGGATGTTATTTTGAATATGAAAGAATTTGAAAGAAAGAGGGGAAATTAAAATCGCGTCATGATATTGGAGAGAAAGGATCAAGAGGAATAAGGGATGGTATGGGGACCGAAAATAGGCCATCGGATCTTGCGATGCTCACTATAACTCGATCATCATAGGAGGGGGTAAAATAGGACATGTACTCTAATAATTGCTGAGAAAAGGAGAGGAAGGTGCCCAGGGAGAGAGTAAGCTTCGGGTTGAACGTATGAAATTGAGGGGGTATCAGAGACGGGAAGCTGAGTAATCGGAGATGGGGATGGTAGATGCGGGAGGAAACTGGAGACGGATTGGAGACAGGGGAGTAGCAAATTTCAAACAGTGGGGATAGAGTTGCCATGAGAAACTGCACGGCCGGAATCTGTTCCCGGACCGATGGCTGAATTGATGAAATTTGTTCTCACGAGTTTATCGCGATGTTAAGTCGGACACGGGCAGCGAGTCGGCGCGATCTGCTAGTCCCCGTTAGCCAGCGGCGAGGGGCGAAAGAACGACGTGAACGCACTAAAAATTTATTTAATTTTTTTGTCTTTAAAAAGGGAGACCACACGAGAAGGGAAGGGACCGCCCCATGTATTGTAGTGAAATTAAAAACTTACTGCTCGAAGATGGCGATATGTAGGGTGGCCCAAAAACCGTCGGAGTAGGTGCCGTCGACCGTGGGATACTGTGCCTCAGGTTCGTCAGACTCCCCCAATCAAGGAATGTCGTTGATTTTAACTTAATGCACTGACTCTACTGGAGAGAAGGGCTTCGAGAATCGGATGAAGCTTATCTCAAAGGTCGCGACAATTGAGTCTCTCAAAACTCAAGGGAAAAATCACTGCAGCCTCTCAAAACTCAAGGAAAAATCATACCGAGGGTTGCGGAAGAGAACCGCGATTTTTATACTAATCGCCCCCGATTATTCAGATTCGGATTGATGGAATAGGTTTCAATAGCTGGTAGTAGGATTTTCTTTTGCTCTCGGATTGGTCAAGATCTTGGAGGAGAAAAGGATTATTGACAGGAGTCTGTAGTATGGGAAAGTGTCTTCCAAAATTTTATGATCTTAAAATTTATGGGAAAACGCATATCCTGTGCGTCAAGAAGGCGTGTATACACGTCGCCACGAGACCACCCATAATCTACCCCTGAACATCGCGTGTCGCTTCTTGGATTTTGTAATCACGGATTCGTGAGAATCGTCCATGACTTGACCGTTAATCTTGACGCCGGTCTTACGCTTTCCATACATATTTATTATTAATTTAGTCTATCTCGGAGCGACATTCACGAGGAGACCGGATTCCTCGCTTTAGTTTTTAGCGTAGAAAAAAAGGAAAGAAAAAAATTTTAGTATTTCAACGAATTCCAGATCTCCACGAAAGAAAAGAGTCGAGGGAGTCCGCTGAACGTAACAGTTGCAGAATAATTATTTTATTGTTCAAATACAATAGAAGAATAGACGCTCGATTGACTGTCGCAGTACTTTCTTTGTCTTATCTGAGATTCAAAGATGGTAACTCGTCGTCGTGGAGCATAGTTGTCTCCGAGCACTTATCACATTAAAATCACATTCTATTCCACTGTCTCAGACGCAGATCCAACACTGAATCTAATTCTATCTCTTACGCTGTTTCTTGCGCTGATCAACTTTAACTCTAATCCAGTTTATCGTAGATCTGAAAGGTAATTAATTATTATTATTCTGCATATTTGAAGCTTATATATATATATA
>NW_017305652.1:281350-283288 GCF_001594115.1 Trachymyrmex septentrionalis
ATATATATATATACTCACGAGCGTGACGCAACTTTGTCGCATTCACAGCTAAAATTCTCTTAGACAATCGGATTACGGGTGACTTCAAACGACACACGATAGAAATGCGTCTTCACGCGACCACTCTCAAGGGCAGCACAAAATCTCGAAACAATAGTTGGGCGCCAGGCACGAGTGAGCGTGCCACTCTTTCTCGAAATTACGCAATATTTTCTCTATGCAATATTCTAACGAGCTATGAACATCGACGGGCTCTCAACCGGTAGCTCAGCCTTGGAAATGGCAGAGGGGGCGGTTTGTAGTCGAGAATAGAGGATCTTTTGGAGAAGCGAATAGTGACGACAATAAAGCACACCAGAATTAATAATAGAAAAAATAACAAGTATATTTAATGAGTCTCCAACTTTCGTTTACATCTGCCGACAAGATCGTGGCGATAAGATTCGATCAAACGCGGTAATTGCCTCGCAAATACTTTATGCGCCTCGAGACGCCTTCTTGGGGCTCTCGCCGTCCTTGGCGGCGTAGAGTGGCCATCCCTATCCTGCCATTCCAATCCTCGTTCCGCCTTGTGCCTGGAAAATGAGGCGATAAAAGATGCCTTGCGATATCATAAGAGCGAAAAACTAAACGGTATCACCTGCGTGCGACTCGGGGAACAGGGTGTCGTGCGCCCCGGCAAATCTATCAGCAGCGGTCGTTACCCGACTTCCAATCTTGGCCGTCTTCCTTCTTCCTTCTTCACGATCGGGTGAGTCGGCGTCAATCTGACAAGATCGTGGGAGTCGCCAGTTTCTATAACTCTCGGTACGGAAATGCACAAAAAAGAAACGAAAACGATAACGCCAAACGCGTGAGACACGCAAATAACGTCGCGAAAAAGCGCAGATGTGTCCGCCCCCTAAAATGACTAGGAAGGACTCAGGACGCTAGACTGCACTATTCGGCCGGATCGTGCGATCCTTGTGACAGATGGAAAACGTCACGTCACGTCACGTTTCCTGATATTAATCATCTCTGAAACTAAACGTCTCCGATAGCTGGGCTCTTCATCTAAGATTTCGACCTCCTCCCATTTAAATTCGTGGTCGAGTTGTCTTCTATGCTCCGTTATTACCGATCGTGCCGACGTGTTGTATTTAATATGATTGCGATGTTCTGCAATCCTTGTCTTTAGTTTTTCTGCCTGTTTGCCCCACGTACGTAGCATCACAATCATTGCAAGAGATTTTGTACACTACGTTGTTCTTTGATGTGTGTGGATGAACATCTTTGTGTACCTTAATGTATTTTTTGAGTTTGTTCGGACTACGGAAAGAAACCCTGGAAACCATATCAGGAAACAAAAGAATGGTATCAATTTGCAGACAGATACCGAAGGCCTCCACAAAGCGTACATTCCAATCATAAATAGAGTTTGACTTTCGGTTACGGACAGCCCGTCTCCTCTCTCAGTCTGTGTTGATCCTCACTACTGAACGTACATGATAATCGATACATTATGTCTGTTTTACATATCTACGTTCCTTCTCTCTGTACACATTTCAAAAGTTTTTTAGTTCTTTTTTGGACAGATTAATTCAAACTTCTTACACATGATTTCTGGTGAGTTTTTTATGAAATGATTTTTATGAAATTTGTTTGAACTTTAGGTATTTTATATTATTTTATTTATACGTATTTGTCCGTTACGTTTTTTTGTTTTTAATTTATCCGTTTTATTAACTAGAACTTCAACAATGACAATTTTAATACTTTTGACTGTTCAACCATACGGAAATAATGTTTCGAGATCGAGACTCACCCGAACTGTGATTACTCGGATTATGCGAATACTTGCGACAATTGAATTTGTTCTGTTATTTTTTATTGTATTATATAATACTAATGTCTGAAGAGGGCTCAAACTGGTAGCCGAAACTTGTTACTTGTAATGTA
>NW_017305652.1:283374-284879 GCF_001594115.1 Trachymyrmex septentrionalis
CTTCAGACATGTATGTCGACTACATGTGTCGTTAGCACCATCCATGTGTGAAACCCGGAAACTTAGTTGCGGACCTAGTATATATTCTTCTGTATAAACCTTAAGTAATATCTATATTTTATTATATCATATTATATGATAATACATCAAGTAATAATTATCACTTGACATCTAAAAAATGCCCTGATATTTGTGCATTTATTACTTCTCTACATTCATTATCCTCATTTATAATAGATCTCAAATAATGATTTTCATTATTTCAATTGCTTTTTGTCTTTATTCACATAATTTCCAATATATACAATATATGTATGCATTTTATTATTCTTAATAATCTACAACTCTTTCTTTTATCTGATATTTGGATATTAAATTATAATAGATTTCAGCGTTAAAACATTCAGATATTTCAGAATTTTCTTGAATTATATTACTACGTCTAAATATTACTGTGTTATATTTATTATTCCAATTATATCAGATTGTAGATGGAGATGAATTATTTTATTATTTTCATTTAATCAGTTGAATCTTTCTATAATGCTCAATTATCATAACCCATGTTAACTATCCACTATTAAATAAATATATGCAATTTATACATATTTTCATACTGTCATTTCATGTTTCGTTATTATTATTGGACTCTTATTTAATATAATAATTATTTCACCTTACAGCTATTTTAATTTATTTCAATAAATTGTATCTTTCCGCTTAATCATTTTCTTGACCAGTTTCATCTATCATTTTGACAAATTAAAAGTATGTTGCCATTTCGTCAACCAATCTAACGTTATTTTAACTTTCATGTTTCATGATTATTACATTAACATCGAATTAACACTAAATTACCTAAGCTTCAATTATTATCGAGAAGAGGCTCCATAAGTTTTCGATCAGCCTACGGACTCATTTTCGTTATCTCTAACTAAATATCCCGTCGCAAAAAGTGTCAATGGTGTTATCATTCAAATCAATAAAATCATTTGAACTAATGATACAATTATACGGACTTAACAGCATTATCATCATCGAATGATTTTATAGGGTGCGGCAGAGAAACTTACTTTTTTGAAAAATAATAACAAAACTCAATCAACGGGCGAAGTAAGAGTCAACCACATTTTTTAATTTTTACATAAAATTATATATTGTATTAAAACGCGATGAAACATCACGCCAAAAAATAATAAATAATAAAACTATAAACTACTACATTACAAGTAACAAGTTTCGGCTACCAGTTTGAGCCCTCTTCAGACATTAGTATTATATAATACAATAAAAAATAACAGAACAAATTCAATTGTCGCAAGTATTCGCATAATCCGAATAATCACAGTTCGGGTGAGTCTCGATCTCGAAACATAATTTCCGTATGGTTGAACAGTCAAAAGTATTAAAATTGTCATTGTTGAAGTTCTAGTTAATAAAACGGATAAATTAAAAACAAAAAACGTAACGGACAAATACGTATAAATAAAATAATATAAAATACC
>NW_017305652.1:286184-292299 GCF_001594115.1 Trachymyrmex septentrionalis
GTGCGTCCGAAAGGATAGGTCCTCAATTTTTGTTCCCCCCACAGCCAGTCTCGATCATGCTTTGGACAAGAGAGCATCGCGCGTTTGCCGTCGAGGCATACTTTGGTAATGGCCGCTCCATTGTCGCCACTCAACGTGCCTTTCGAGCGCGCTTCATTATTCCTATGGGGTTATTTGAAGTCTATTGTTTACAACGATCGACCAGAGACCCTAACTCACCTGAAGACAAACATTCGGAACGCCATCGCCGAAATACCGGTGGACATGCTTCAGAGAGTGACGCAAAACTTCAGAAATCGACTCAATCAGTGCATAGACAACGGCGTCATTTGATAGATGTAATTTTCAAAAGTGCATGAAAAAAAATTTGATGAGGTGATCTGTAAGAGGAAAAAAGAATTATACCAATATCTGCAATAGTTTCGTTTTTATTAACCTTTAAAAAAAGTAAGTTTCTCTGCCGCACCCTGTACTACTTGAATAAGAAAATCATTCGGTCAGTGGTAAAATATTTTATTATTGAATGTAATCCAATAGGAATATTATTCGATTAGTATACTTAGACTACTGGTATTATCATCGATTTCAACTACCTATAGAATACCTAACGAATGTGACCACACACAGAATCACAATAACCGATGACATGCTTATTCACACGAAGCAGTATCGGCTCCCGCCGATACACAAGCAAGAAAAAGATCGACAAGTTGTGAAGTTGAAAGAAGAGATCGCTAAACCATCTACCTCTCCTTCGTCAGTCTGGATTGTCCCCAAAAAAGCGGACTCACGGTAATAAATGTTGATGGTAATAAACTACCGGAATCTGAACGAGAAAACGATAAGCAATGCCTATCCCCGGCATCCACCACCTAATATCTGCGACATTCTCAATCAGTTGGGCGGAACCAAGTACTTCTCAGTTCTGAACCTCGTCAATGAGTTCTCTCAAATGGATCTCGCAGACACTCACAAAACAGCCTTTTCTATGCTGTACGGGAACTTCCAATTCGAAAGGATGCCGTTCGGACTCAAGAACGCGCCTGTCACTTTCCAGCGCCTCATAGACCAAATGTTAGCCGAACTTCAGAGCTCTTTGTCTACATGGACAATATCGTGCTTTATGCCAATTTCCTTCGGAATATCAAAAATAGAAAAACTGATGGAACTATTGTGGCAGGCCAATTTTAAATTACAGCCCGATAAGTGCGATTCCTACTTCACCGGTATCCTCGACTCCGTTGACGAAATGGGCAATGAATCACGTACAAACGCGCTTCAACTAGAGTAGTACTTCGGCAGTAGAGGTGAACCTAACCAGACTAGGCCTCCTACGGTCACCACTCCACAGTCTCTCATAATTTCGGTCGACGAATCAGACTATTCAGAAGAGCATCAATATTCAGAAGGTATCCGCCACGGGAGGTAGCTCTCGACCTCGATGGCTTGGGAATTGAGTCTTTCTCCGAAATCGATACGACCCCCATCACTAGCCTTGGAATACCAAAGAAGAGACGACGGGAAGAAATCAACCTGAAGGTGAATGGCCCACATTTGATACATCGTTTGCGACTCTGACAGCGACGATGACGATAACATTATGATTAATTCCGACAATGATGATCACCACTTATCATACGTTAACGAAGGGATCGCAATCGCTCATGGAATAGAGTATAGATTCAGGGAATCGTACGACCCTCTGGTCTCGCAAGATGACAATCTAGTTATTCTTGCCACGGCCAACCGTTTGACGCCGGGGCACATAAATTTTATCAAGAATCAAAGCTATCGCCTCTTAATGAGCTGATGTTAGGATGAGCACGAACCTATCTCGCCACCTTACTTGGCGTAGCTAAGGAGCGGAAAAGCATACAGCTCGACCGCTTGATCCTAGACAAATGCTTCGCTTCGCTATTCGATGTAGTCACTGAACTTCAGTTGCGTACCATCAGCATCTGGAAGATAAAGAATCTTGATGACTGTGCTTGGATATCAATGTGCTCAGCATTGCAAACTGCTCTGACAGAGATACCTGTAACGATAACTGTGACGATATGCCTAGGACTTACCACAAATCCACCAGCTGTGATAAGGAAAGAAATTATTGCGAAAGCCCATAATATAACTATTGGAGGGCATAAAGGGATAACCAAAACTCACCATCGGATAAAAGAAAAATACATTGGAAGAAGATAAAGGAGGACATTTAAGATTTCATCAGGTTGTGTAGAACTTATCAATTAAAAAAGCTTGTCAGGAAAACGAAACAACTGATGGTCATCACGGACATTCTGGGACAAGCATTCAATAAGGTCGCATTAGATATAGTGGATCCCGTGAAGCGGACTCCCAAGGGCAATCTGTACCTTCTCACGATGTAGGATTTACTCCAAGTACTCCATCGCTGTTTCATTACCCAACGTCAAGGTGCAGAAAGCACCACTGTCGGTTTTGTTGTTCGCAACTTTATTTGCCAGTTTGAATACGTTAGGAATATATTTTAACCGATCAAGGCACTAATTTCATGAGCCAGTAATGAGTAATATTGCAAAGAAATTTTGCATATAATACTTCCGCATTTCTGCTTGTCATCCCAATCCTATGATTATCAATAATCACGAGAACTGGGATGATCTTATAGAACAGGCCAATTTTTCGAATAACACCTGGATACACGAAAATATCAAATATACACTACACGAACTCGTATTTGACAGGACTGTACGAGTGCTTTCGCAATTCTCATGCAGCAATGACCCCGAGATCCATGATCATTACTTTACTAACTTATTCAATACATACGCAAATACCGCAAATTCCGCAATCCACGCGAGGCGGAATTTGAAACAAGTTAAATTCAGGTCTAAGGTAATATAATCGTAGTAATCTACTACGATAGGAGAAATAATCAACAAAATTTTAATTCGGATAACTATGTTTTCTTGCTAAACGAGGAGAAACCGAGCAAATTCGCCGACCACTATTCAGGACCTTATTGGATAGTAGAAGTGCTCAATCATTATACGTCCGATTACGGATAAGACAGGCTACTAAAATCGTACACATGAATCGATTACGGACGGCATACTATCAAACCCGTGTGACGTCACCGTCAAATACACCTTTCCCACCAAACATTTTTTCGCAGCAACACCATCAATTAAGTACTCAATAATATTGTAACACCCAGTAACAGTAAGCACACTCTTAATAAATTGTAACCTTTTAGAAATAGGTATAGGTAAAATATAATTCTTATTCTGTAGACTGCGTCCCTGCGTCATAAATAATTCTAATAAATGCGTCCCTGCTTATTCCCTCTCTAGGGATGAAGTTCTGCTTTGAGATGGTGGGAGGAACAAAACCCCACCACTAACGCAGCGCGCCATCTCACTGTAGTGGAAGAACTGTCATGAGTGGGGAGAACCGACGCCACTCGGAGCAACCGAGCGACACTCCGAGTCAATTAACTTCCGAGCGCCGCCTTGAGCAGTTGCAAAGCTTTTAGCTCTGCGTAAACGAGCTGCGCGACAAATTCGTACTATTTCCTATTTCGAGACTTAGTGTCTAATACTAATTCAAATGGAACGTCCACTCTGCCATTTCAATTTCAATCCACAACTTTAATCGCTTAACTTTATTAGTTATTATTAAGTCGTAGAAGTGTAACGACAATTATATTATAACCAGTGTAACAACAAATATATTGTAATCTTAGAGAAATATAATTATACTTATATTACAATAACTAACGAATTAATTCATTTACAAGTGAATATCTAACATCTTATTAAAATCTCAAACATAAATAAATATCTTCGCGTCGGGATTGTTAAATAAATAATAACGGTAATAAATAAACCAACATTCTTCATGACGAGAAAGTACATCGCAAAGCGCAATAGAAGGAAGGAAGGAAGGACGAGTAAGCACGCATCAACTCTTCAATAGAAGGAAAGAAGAAAGGAAGGAAGCATGTTATCCAGTTTTGCAGCCACATCTACCATCCAAATAATAATCATATTAAACATAATTATTATTCGGTAACAACAGTAGGAACATATTCTTTATCTTGCGCCAAAGCGACGCCATGAGATCGAAAATACTTCTTATCGCGCGACATACTGACGTCAACACGTTGTGATAACACACGCGCGACATATTGACGTCAACGCGCTATGATAACGCATGCGCAACAAACTAGCGTCACATGTTATGGTAACACATAGGAAAACTTGAGAAATAAGCAATGTCCGATTATTTTGTCATTCTGATAACGCAACTTAATCAATCTCATTTCTATTATAAAGCCTAAGTCTTTATTAAATCATAATTGTTATAGTCCTCCTTCGCGCTAATTAATTTTTGTACATGTGTCCCTCACGCAGAATCGCATGTTGTGACCGAATCCTTAGCATTGCGCCGTATCGCATCTGGCTAAATACCGCGAACTGTTACATGCTTTCGTTTTACATTAATAAAGAAACGAATTCATCGCCTATATACCGAAAGTATTACGATAGAGATATACTATTGGATCGTGATTCTCGAGAACGCATTACCTATTTTATACATATCGGTTTCAATGAGCAACGTTATAATTGCACTCGTCGCCGCGCCGAAACTAGCTTTTAGATTTCCCGCAACGTGCCCCGTGTGTATAGACACTATTGATCGTTTTGAACAATATTCGATCGAATCAGGAGATAATTTGTACACTAGCAACGCTTCCACTATTATTCCGGTGAACGAGATTCGCTATCCGACATTTAATCACACCACTCTATGTGCTCTCCGAGAGTGTCTAGACACGAGAGCATTTTCGGAGAGCTCCAAATGTGGCTCTATACCGCGTCATGCCGAATATCTTTCCTCTATGTATACCGCATAAATAACGCCGTTATATGCAGCAACTGTTATGAATATAAGTCTGCCTACGACCGCAGTTTCTATCAAGGCACGTCACGACATTACATTCATATTGGGCATGCAATCGAATTTGAAGAGTGCGATATTTGTGATGTAATTATTCCGCGCAACCGACCCGCAATTCAGTCTTATTTGCACCAACGCGCTCCGCGAGTTTATAGAGTACTTGCAACATTCAGGTGATAGACTATACGATAGCACCGAATCAACCACGCTAGCTCTAATTGAAGTTAGACACAATTAAATCAAACGCTATAATCGCTCGAAAACTCTATAACGACCGTAAACTGCGGCTTTTTCTCTTTTAAATTTTATTTTTGAAATTGTGGACTGCCGTGTCGCAACACCCGGATGAAACTAATCTATCATTTCAGATGGCTTTGATTCTCTTATTCTCGGGTTTGGTAATCCGAGCAGACGCCGCAGAAGCCCTCCTTGGATATGACTGTGGAGCATCCACATATCCAGTTTCAACTCTACCATTGTTTCAATCTTCGACGTAGGCGAATGTCATGCTCCTAACAACAAATCCAATACCACCGCCGTGTACCTGCAGCTTCTAGAAACAGCCGAATATGCCGAGACACCTGTCCACGCCTGCAGAATCGAAATCGATCGATATATCCTCTACTGCGGTATGCATTCGCATGTATCTCTGGTGCAGGGAGGCCATTGGAAATACCTTGTCGACATTGACCAGACGACATGCCATAAGATACACGCCATGTGAAGTTTCTCCTATGGACAGTTCATATCTATCGTTAATTTATATCCAAATTCCACCAATTACTGGACTATTACCGGGAGCATTGCGATCGATAGAATGTGCCATAGAGCGTAATACTCCGACTCTTATGGCACCTGAAACAACGTCATTGTTCAAGCGTCAATTTATATAACCTACAAGGATTACTACGCAACAACAACACCATCGCAAGATTTAATCATACTATGATTACTGACAGAATATTAGAATTACTTGCATCGACGAAGACGATTCCAACATGTTTTGGTCGCCACTGCCAGACGATTCCTGTAAGCTCCACTCATACTCTACCAAGTGGTGGCAACTAAAATAATTTATTTGAATTCGCGTTACTCCATTGTATACTCCCATCAGAAGATACTACATTTACCTTGTCTAAGAAATCAGAGAGAGTCATGTGTGGGTTTACCTTGGTTC
>NW_017305652.1:292399-294657 GCF_001594115.1 Trachymyrmex septentrionalis
CATTTGCCTTGTCTAAGAAATCAGAGAGAGTCATGTGTGGGTTTACCTTGGTTCAGACCGAGCATCCGAAGTTCGTAACCGTTGAGACGACTAAAGACAACTTGTTTGCAAGAAACCTCACGAAATATTGACACCTTCACCTATATACATAAATTCTAAATTTATTTATGTCGAGAAACACATTAAACATCAGATTCAGGTTTACTTTATCAAAATATAACCTACCAGAAATGTCAACTAAAGCAACAAGTAATTAAAAACGCACTGTCAATGGCTCATGTCAGACTAGACCTTTTCGCTTACCAACTGATGAAGGGCTATATGGCTTTAATCGCAGAGAAGTGGCCCATATTATGAAGTGTACCCCAATCGAAGTCAACAAATGATCGATACAGGACTGCTACCTGGAATTACCAGTCACCTTCAATAATTAATCTATTTTCCCCAGTCAGAAATGATAATGGAAATCGATATGGAATCGATGAAAAACTTCGTCAAAGCCGCCGCCGGCTACTGCGTGCCTTTGGACGGACTTTCCATTAATAACTTCTTGGACGAAGACGTGCTCAGCAGGATCGCAGAAACAATAGCCGACAGACTCTGGGGTGGATTCTTGAAGTTCAGCACGATCATTGTCAGATTTATCGGAATCTGATTAGTTATTAAAGGTATTAAGATTGTTACAGATACCATTATTCACGGACATGATCTACTCTCCGTTTACGGATGAAGCATACATTTGTTGGGCACTATATTCACTTCCGTGACGAGCTTGCTGATGCATTTCGAAGGGAAAAAGGCGGAGCAGTCGCAGATGACACGCCACGCATCCACGATCCAAATTAAGCCAAACCCAGTGCTTTATTCTACCTAGCAAGTCGAGTTAGCAGTCTTCACCACTCTAGAATGATGCCTAAGCCAATACGTGCTTTAACTCGTTCTAAATTTCAGAGGATGAAGACACAGCGTACTAACAACATTCTAATTTCATCAAACGCTGAGGAGAATAGGCCTTTTTTTCCCTAAATCTCTGCATGGATTTCAAATCGACAACAAAAACATAGCATCAAGTAGAAACGGTCCTCGTTACCTCGGCGTTCACACGTCTCGTGCTCACAACTTAAAGAGGGGGGGTGTGACGGCCGTTCAAATTTCGCTCTCTTTGTTGGCAATGTCGCACGCTTTACGTACAGTATGCAGTGAATAATGTCCCCGACATACCAGACAGAATCAATACTTCACCTTAGTAGGTATACTAGGTTCTAGATCACCATGTGTTAGTGTGTATACGTATACGCAGTATGTGCGTGCGTGCGTGCGTGGGTGCGTGCGTGCGTTCGTGCGTGCGTGCGTGCGTTAGAGGTCCGAGGATGAAGAAAGTACGTTGTTAGACTTGGGATTTGAAGGAGGGGGATTGACATTACTTGGCGAAGGGGCCGAGAAGAGAAGGGTCTGACGTCACTAGGCGAGGGAACCGAGGAAGAGAGGCGTCAACGTCACTGGGCACAGAGACCACAGAAAGAAATGGCGTCACCAAAGACAGAGCTCGCCATATTCTTTCTCTTTTATCCATTATAAAATGCAGTTTTCTCCCTCGAAGTCGTTGCGGCTCTATACTTACTCATGCTCTCTCCTCCTCCCGTTGCAGTTTTGTACCTATCATATTATTCGCGCGCTCTCTTTTTTCCATTGCAGTTCTATACCTACCATCTTACTCATGCTCTCTTACTTTCTCTCGTTGCAGTCCCGTACCTACCATATTATTTGCGCTCTCTTTTCTTCCCTTATTGTATTCTCACCATCGTTGTATTTTCTTCTCGATTTTAATAAATAGGTATTATTAAGATGAGTATTTATTCAATTTTTAAAAAATGATATGACCTAGCGTCTAAATGTAATAATTTTTAGTTGTGTAATGAGCGCCTTATTAATTAATTTAATATATGAGGTATGACACAAAAATGGTGTAGAGGCAAAGAAATAGATAATTTTAAACACAGAGTAATGTAATTTTAATATTTATTTTTTATTTAATATTCACATTTTTTATTTTATTCGTGTAATGTATGGTATACAATTTGATCAAAAGCGTATACTATCAATTCACATTCTATAAGGGAACTTTTATCACAAATATTGTGCAACATATTTACAGCATCGCGTTTATTAGTAACACATTCTTAATGTAAATATGAAATAAAATGTTGAAGTTTCTCACTCGTGTTACACACATTCTGAGATAGTCCTAAATATACATG
>NW_017305652.1:294757-300514 GCF_001594115.1 Trachymyrmex septentrionalis
TAATAAATATGAAATAAAATGTTGAATTTTCTCACTCGTGTTACACACATTCTGAGATAGTCCTAAATATACATGCTCGATACTATATTCGAGATCAAGCATAAAAAGCAAGGTTGATAGCATCATATACAAAAATTTACCGCATAATGATAATTTTACTTTGTATGTACATACAGTTTACAAAATTCCACATTCAGACCTTGAATGGTTAGGAATGATGGCGTAATTACAGACCGCAAGAGCTGCTCAATATCCTTATGTCTGTCGATGAATGCCTTCCATGTTGCATGAAGTAAGATTATCCGATTTTGTCAAGTATCACCAATTGCAATTTCCACATGGGATACAAGTCCTACGCTGATTCTTATGTCTAAATATTTATAAGTCACAGGCTTGGATGGAAATGGAGTACTCATTACTCCAAAAGTACTCTAATAACAGACGATGGATACTTTAATTTTTGTGTGCCGCTCAGCATATTATTAGGCTTTTGCGAAGTTACAAACGTATGGTAATTAACAATCGTCACAAATTGATTTTGATACGAGCGCGTAATGGTAACAATTACATAGTGAGATCCAGCAACAGAGCCGACACTTGAATTATTCAAAGTATAGTGGCGAATGCCTCACGTTGCGTTGAATGAAGTTAATAAACTATCCATGCTACGAGCTTTGGAAAGTGGACGATATCTAAGTATGAGTTTCCGTTCTTCAGGAACTGTATGAGTATCCCCTATGAATACAAGCATTCCTGGGCCATTAAGACTAGAAAAATCGCGATATGTTATCTTTGGTCTACAAACTGATAAAAAAATATCATGACAGTGCATAAAAACTTACTTCGACACCTGCAAATTAACTAATGTAAAATTTTATTTAAACTCTGAATTTTATCCATGCATGATCTGAATCTAGACTTTAACAAACGCAGAATCGTTATTTTGTATGATATGTATATACATTTCCGTCTTACTATCAAATCCCTCATGAAAGAAATGAATCGTCATTCCAATTAAACTTTTTGAGAGGTTTTACTCTAGTAACCTTTGACTGCTCGCGACAAAACGAGTTCGTCAAGAGTGGCACCGTAGATTTACGATTAGAATTTGAATTTAAAGAGAATCTACCCTCGAATACTACAGCCTATTGTATCATCGTACACGACCGCGTGATCGAATACAGCCCAATGTCCAACGTAGTACGCATAATTATGTAAATTATCATTTTCGCGAAAGAATAATACCTTCCCTCCCCCCCGCCCCTCTCTTTTCGATATAAGAGATAAAAGTCAAGATTTTTTCCTAATCGAGCACAGTCTCAAAAAGTCGTTCGCTATGGCCATATCAACGTTTGTGGGTTTGTCGTTGGAAGGAGATTTGTTGTGAAGGAAGTGACGGTACTGAGAAAAGGAGCCATTTTATTATTACATTTTTACATGTCCCATGCCATGGAATATCTTGACAAGATCCGAAAAATCTTGTTCTTCCTAGTTGAGTGCGGAATGATTCTGTCTTCCCATTGCAATCCATGGTGATAAGCACTCAACCAGGAAGCGCAAGATTTTGCGAAACGTCTTATTATAATAGCTATAATCGGTGTGGAAGAGAATAACAATAAGGCTCTCATATACATTAAAGCTCTCATATACATCAAAAACGTGAATAATTGGTTGATATTGAGTGGATCCATATATTCGTTCGGGTTTTGTTAATAGTGCAAATTTTTTCCGAATATCTCCGGTTCTGATTGCCTAATCGGGCAATCCAAATATGTTTTGGAAAGGTGACAGTCCGCTCTTTTCATCTGTCAAATTTGGTTTCATTGGCATTAGTTTTGTTTGTGCTATAGACCTGTGAACATGTCGGAGAATAAGGTGCATTTTCGGCACATTTTGCTTTATTACTTCAAGAAAGGCAAGCGAGCTGCGGAGGCCCACCGAAAGATATGCGGCGTATACGGGGACGATGCCTTAACAGAACGTGCCGCTCAGAAATGGTTTGCCAAATTTCGTTCCGGAGATACGAGTCTTGAAGATGGACCCCGCAGCGGTCGGCCCACCGAGGTTGATTCGAATGATATCAAGGCACTGGTTGAGCAAGACCGGACGCTAAAGGTGCGAGAGATTGCGGAGACACTTAAAATAGGTTATGGAACCGTACAAAGGCATTTGCAACAGCTTGGCTACGTGTCCCGCCTCGATGTTTGGGTGCCGCACAAGCTGACCGAGGAGAACCTGGCCAACCGCATATCCATCTGCAATTCACTTCTGAAGCGGCACGAAAGCGACCCGTTTCTCAAACGAATAGTGACTGGCGACGAAAAGTGGATCATCTATGACAACATAGTGCGCAAGAGATCGTGGGGAACCGCTGGCGAGCCGCCGAATGCCACCCCGAAGGCCGGCCTGCATCCGAAGAAGATTTTGCTATCCATATGGTGGGATCATCGTGGTGTGCTGTTTTACGAGCTGCTTCCTCAGGGAAAAACGATCGATTCGAAGATCTACTGCACGCAGCTAACGAAATTGAATCAAGCATTGCGACAGAAACGTCCAGAACTGGTCAATCGCAAAGGTGTCATATTCCACCATGACAACGCCAGACCCCACACCGCAATAATCACTCAGCAAAAATTAGTGCAACTTGGCTGGGATGTTTTGCTTCACCCACCGTATTCACCAGACCTTGCGCCATCCAACTATCACTTGTTCCGGTCCCTGCAAAACTCCCTCAACGGGAAATCGTTCGCTGATCAGACAGCTGTGAAAACGTACCTCTGGAACGTACCTGTTGGAAAGATGGCAAGAGATCATCAACAAAAACGGAGAATATATTATTGATTAAAATTCATCCTTTGTATGAAAAAAACTTGTTTCATTTTAGCCTTTAAAAACCGAATACGAGGGTCGTTCGAAAAGTCCGTGCAAAGTCACTGCTGATGGCACTACTGGCGCATATCAAGGTTAGATTTAGTTAGTAGCATCTCTTGGAGGAACACACACCAAGTTACAGCCAGATCGGTCTATTTGTTTGTGTTTGGCATTCATTTGAATCGAGGAAGTCGAGGGGGGTTTGTTTTTGCAAACAAACTTTTACTAACTAAATCTAACCTTGATACGCGCCAGTAGTGCCATCAGCAGTGACTTTGCACGGACTTTTCAAACGACCCTCGTATATGGATCCACCCAATATACTCGATAGTGACGACATGACCATTGAAACCTTGGATATTGATTACGAAGATATAAAATCTTTGAATAATCTAAATATTACTAATACTATGAGATATGGAAAACATGTTAAGAATTGTGCATTAGAATGTATTATATTTAAAATATACAACTAGTGGTCGTAACGTCAAAAAGAATTGTATCAATTTGAAAAATAAAGTGTAAGATTTTTTTTTAAATACGTTTTAATTTCTTTCCCCTTTCTCAGTAATTAAGAATCAATTAATAATATGATAGCTATTCGGTAGTACGATTCAATAAGTATTCAAGTGAATAAGAAAGCGCGTGTCACACTTCGTCATTTGTTTTATATTATTAAAAATTAGTTTTTTTATTGAGACATATAATTTTAACATTATTTTTTTCTATAAAAAATTATTTTAGGAATTATTTTTTTCTATAAATGATATCTTGTTGCAAAAATGTTTACGTTTTTTGTCATGTTTTTCGGATGTGGTATTTTTTCATACTTTTGACCGAGAGACAAGGATTCTTTTCAAAAAATAACAAATATCCAGAGAGAGATCATTTCACGTTTGTTTCACTTCAACTACAAATTTAAAACAAAGGCTCTAATATTACCTTATTTTCTTACAATTTTAATACGTTACTGGGGCTTCTTCTCAATGCGCATGCGCCAGGAAAGCGACACATCTAGCAACACTGTTCCTAATTCCCATTTTCCGTGAAATAAAAAATCCTGAGAGATTTTTCTGGACAACTACAACAATTGGATAATAACTATGTAACAATAGCTAAAAACAGATGAGTAAAACTTGTGTCAAAGAGGTTAAAAATCATTCCGAAAAAGAGAAAATTAACAAATTACAATTGCACAATTCGGCCTATTGATTAATTCGATTAGTTTCTTCAAGTATTGTCACATATTGCTTGTCACGTATTCTGATACTTTTGCGCATGCATTTATATGAGAAAGCAATATCTGTTATCTCTTTCTATCCGCCATTTTTGGTCCACATTCGTTATACTCTGATTATAGGATCTTTAGGGGGCATTATGTGATAATCGCTTTTTTTCAAAACGCAACGAGCGCAGCCGAGTATTAACTTACACCGACGAGATATTATTAAAACTTTGGACAAATTTTCGGCGGTATAAAAAGGGCCCGGAGGTAATTGAAGAACGCAGATATTATCAACAATTGCTATAAATTTGCTATTATTAACATAAATATCATACATTATTAAATTCATGATTTTTTATTACATAAATGTTCCATAAATAAATATGCTTACTTATCAAGCTATAATATTAGGTTAAGTAAAAAGTCATCGCGTTTTTTTAAAAGACATCTATCAGTAAAAACCGCAATTACTTTCTTACCAACAATATAAATATATTTTGATAGAGTAAAGTTTCAGCTTTAAAAATCTCTTTTTTAAATTATACGATACGACAATTTTTAATGGATTATGAGCAATTAAAGTCCAAATAATTCTTTTATTTAATCCGCGATAACTCAGTAATCAAAAGTCGTAGGAATATTAAAAAAAAAACGATTTTGTAGGGAAAGTATCAAGTATTGACACAGCAGATAGGATCACGATTGTGAAAGAAGAACAATCTTATCAGAATACTTTCTTTATTTCTCTTTTTTTTTAACAATCTTGTTGTCACGTTCTAGTGCACATGTACTCAGCTCGACAACTGCACAGAGACAGACGCTCACGGACGACAACTCCTTACCCACCGATCGCGCGGTCTCTAGCCGCTCGTTCTTTTTTCCTCACACACTCTCCCGCTCGCTCCGGCGCGAGTGCCCAATAAGATCTCTCGCTTTTCTCCGAAAGGCGGGAGACACGCATGAAACATTTCCAACATCAAGCTTTCACGATAGGTAATCGAAAATTTTCTCAAATTCGTTTTGGACACGTTACAAATCCACAAAGTGAGAAGAAAATTTTTCGTCTTTTTCAGCTCGTAGTTTTTGGTATGTAAAAATTATCAAACTCATATAAACTTAAAAAATGTGATAAGCTTTTAAAAGTAGAGATTTCAACCTTTAAAACCTTTTTTTTAAATTTGAATTTCATTCATTATTGACGAAGATATTGCATATACAACTTTGAGCTAAAAAATACGCGATGACTTTTTATTCAATATATTGCTTATGCGTAGGCTGCTGGAAAAGTTTCTGCAAACAATATGAAAAAAAACATGTAAAATTCGGTAAATGGCTTTATTGTTTTTTGAAGTATTCGCCTTTAAGATCGATACATTTTTGTATACGCTCGAACCAATTTTCGAAGCATTTTTTCCACTCTAAGGCTGTAACCTCAGAAATCAGTGTACGAAATGTTTCAACAGCTACTTCAGGCGACTCAAATCGCTCACCACGCATCTTATTTTTATGTTTGGGAACAAAAAGAAGTCATTAGGTGATAAATCAGATGAATACGGACAATGAGTCATCAATTCGATATTATTACTGGATAGAAAATCAACGGTTTGACGTGCTGTGACAGCTGGTGTTGTCATGATGAAGGATGATGCGACGATTTCGGT
>NW_017305652.1:300614-307843 GCF_001594115.1 Trachymyrmex septentrionalis
ACAGCTAGTGTTGTCATGATGAAGGATGATGCGACGATTTCGGTTTGTTCTACGAAATTCATTTTTGATTTCTGGCAAACAAATTGTTGTATACCAATCAGTATTTACAGTTCTTCGATCCTCTAAAGCCACGGTTGACACATGTCCGGTATAACCGAAGAAACAAGCAATCATTTGCTTGGCAGCACTATGTGAACGAACAACTGTTGGTTTCGGTTCATTTTGAAATACCCAAAAAGTGAATTGTTGTTTACTTTCGGGCTCATACGAATAGATCCATGTTTCGTCCCCAGTAACGATGTTGTAGACCAAATTTGACCAACCTCGATTGAATTTCTTGAGTATTTGTTTGCTCTATTTAACACGAGCCTGTTTTTGAGCTTCGGTCAAATTGTGTGGGATCCAACGACTGCAAAATTTCCGTAAGCTCAAGTGATCATGCAAAATCGTATGTATTGCTTTCATGTCAATGTCTAAGGATGCCTGAATCTCGCGGTATGTTATAAGCCGGTCTCGCTCAATCATTTCACGCACAGCATCAACATTAATAGCAACAACAGACGTGGATGGACGACCTTTATGGAATTCATCACTAAGAAAGGTACGTCCACGCTGGAATTCGGCAAACCAATTATAAACAGTCCTATTGGATGGTGCTTTATCCCCAAAAGCGAAATGAAGTCGATCGATGCATTGTTTCGGAGTTAGATTACATTTGTAATCGTAAAAAATCATTGCCCGAAAATTTTCACGCGAAATTTCCATTTTCTTACAAAATAACTTCTTTTAAAATACTATGCAAAGAAAACTAGTTGGCTTGGGTACAAACTGTCAATTGAATTATAGGTTAAAAACGTCTAATTTTATGGATATGATAATAGCAGAACGTTGGCGTCACTGGAAGTACTAGATTGCAGAAACTTTTCCAGCAGCCTACGTATATTGCAGAAAAATTACAATTTTTTCTCTGCAGTTATCATCTCTGTTGATAATAAAACTTTGACGATAACACTGAAATTTCAATTTTAAAGAAAAATCGAGTATTATTGAGTTCTAAATGCATACATACGTCTACTAAACTAATGAATTATAAAATTAATATAATATTATCAGTTTTTAACTCTTAATTACTTCAATATTCACAAGGACGCGAACTCCCGTAACAATGTCGGTCTTTAATATCTTGTTGGTGACCTACATAAAAGAAAAACATCACGGAAAAAGTAACTTTGATAAAGTTTCAGAAGCTTATGAAAAAAATTATAGTGACAGAAAGAATATAAAGAAATCTAAAGACTGAAAATTTGTTTTTTATAATTTTGTTTCTCAAGGTAAGGCATTTCTTTTGATAGTACAAGTGTATACCCTGCTGCAAATTCTTTCTTACAAGACTAATTTTTGTCAGTTCTTCCAAGAAAATTTTCACATTTATTATATCGCATACGATATCTGTAAGTAAATCAAGAATCTTATGTGAATCTTACACCCATGTTACATGAACATGTTATTTGACTCTTACACGCATGTTACAGTTATATGAATCTTGCGCGCAAGTTATGTGAATTTTGTGCGCATATAACGTGAATCTTGCAAGAATATAACTAGAGTGTCATTATAAAAATATTTAAAAAATACTATTTGAATTTTGTGTGATTTATTGCTCCTATCCCAAATAAAATGGAATAGAACAAGTAAAATTTCGTTGAATGGTATTTAAGGGGGTATTCTACTTTGACAGGTCAAAAAAATTGATTTTTTTTTCTTGTAATTTGGGGTCTTAAAAATGTGTTCCTAAAATGTTAAGATAAAATTCGTCAAATTGATCGAGCTACAAAGGTTTAGGGGACGCGAAATTATATCCAGCAGCCGGACCGTTTGCGTCAAGTAGTATTAAGGGCCATGGCACGCAAAAAAACTTAAGCAGTAATACACAAGCAGTAAGCAAATTGACCAATCACTGTAAAGTCCGTAAGATTATAACATAAGTAGTGGCCAATTCAATATGTTCATTTCCTTATTGCTTACGTCTTACTGCCTTAAGCTTTTGTGTGTCATGGCTCTTACTTTATACAGCCAGATGGTGCTATATGTAATTCAGGATGATCTTTTGTAAGGATGCGTTCGGAAACATCACCTGAGTGCGTGTCCTCATGTATCATCTTATCCTTGTTTAACATTGACTGTATTACATCCCGAGTGAGGACGCTGGACTAGAGTGAGGTAGCACGGACAAGCAACATGTCCCGGCAAATTTAAATTAGGATTACAACTGTTATATTCGTCGCGAAAAAACAGATGATTTTACTATTAAAAGTATCATTGAAAAACTCATTGAAAATGAATGGCGTTTTCAATAGTATTTTATAGCAAGCTGAATGAGTTTTTGTTAGCCAATGGTAATATTTTATCACTAGCTAGTAATGTTTTCAATGGTACATTAATTTTATAATTTTATTGCTAAAATGAGTATTATTATTGATTAATATCTTATTCTAGAATACACATCATAAAATTATGATAAAAAAATTTTTTTTCCTAAATTCGGGAACTAATTTTATAGTGCTTCGAAGCGGACACCCATCCGGTTGCATACTGCCATCCGTTATTCGCTATCTTTAACTTCTGAAATCGTATGGAAACTACTGCACTTCGATGAACACTTATATAATCATGGATGTATAGCTATGATACATCTGTTCAATATATGGTCCTAATGGAAATTTGTTCAGTTTAACTGAACATTCAGTCAGCTACTGTCTAATATTTAATTTTAATATTATAATATTATTTACGACTATTATATACGACTATTATATACGACTATTATATACGACTATTTACAGGTTAGAAAATCATACGCTGTACTTTTGTAGTACTAGTTATCATGTATATAATCTTTGATAGAGGTCTCCACAGTCTCTCTCTTCTGTCGATAATAGTATTGATACGCTGTATTGATACGGTACGGGTTATGTACCATGATGTATCTAAACAGTATACAGTACAGTGTTGATACGTTGTACTATAATATCATATACACTTTTTGTACTACTATCATATAGTTATGCCGTACACCGCCACCTCGTGGCAGTACAGTAACATTATGGTAGTGGTATTTTGTGCGAGTATCGTATGCTTGGTTATCTGGGGTAATATTTTACTATTTAAAATTTTATCACCGGTCAATGATAAAATCTTCAGTAGTAAAATATTGCAATTGGTAAAATTCCATTGAAAGCACCATGATGGATTGTATAAATGAGTAGCTTTCAATGTGAATGATATTCCTATTGACAATAATCCAATGGCAAAATATATCACTGATCGAATGATATTCCTATCGATACGTATCCAATAGTAACTAATACGTAGGCTGCTAGAAAAGTTTCTGCAATCTAGTACTTCCAGTGACGCCAACGTTCTGCTACTATCATATCCGTAAAATTAGACGTTTTTAACCTATAATTCAATTGACAGTTTGTACTCAAGCCAACTAGTTTTCTTTGCATAGTATTTTAAAAGAAGTTATTTTGTAAGAAAATGGAAATTTCGCGTGAAAATTTTCGGGCAATGATTTTTTACGATTACAAATGTAATCTAACTCCGAAACAATGCATCGATCGACTTCATTTGGCTTTTGGGGATGAAGCACCATCCAATAGGACTGTTTATAATTGGTTTGCCGAATTCCAGCGTGGACGTACCTTTCTTAGTGATCAATTCCATGAAGGTCGTCCATCCACGTCTGTTGTCGCTATTAATGTTGATGCTGTGCGTGAAATGATTGAGCGAGACCGGCTTATAACATACCGCGAGATTCAGGCATCCTTAGACATTGACATGAAAGCAATACATACGATTTTGCATGATCACTTGAGCTTACGGAAACTTTGCAGTCGTTGGATCCCACACAATTTGACCGAAGCTCAAAAACAGGCTCGTGTTAAATAGAGCAAACAAATACTCAAGAAATTCAATCGAGGTTGGTCAAATTTGGTCTACAACATCGTTACTGGGGACGAAACATGGATCTATTCGTATGAGCCCGAAAGTAAACAACAATCCACTGTTTGGGTATTTCAAAATGAACCGAAACAAAAGTTGTTCGTTCACGCAGTGCTGTCAAGCAAATGATTGCTTGTTTCTTCGGTTATACCGGACATGTGACATCCGTGGCTTTAGAGGATCGAAGGACTGTTGATATACAACAATTTGTTTGCCAGAAGTCATAAATGAATTGCGTAAAACAAATCAAAATCGTCGCATTATCCTTCAGCATGACAACGCCAGCTGTCACACAGCACGTCAACCGTTGATTTTTTATCCAGTAATAATGTCGAATTGTTTCATTGTCCGTATTCACCTGATTTATCACCTAATGACTTCTTTTTGTTCCCAAACATTAAAAATAAGATGCATGGTGAGCGATTTGAGTCGCCTGAAGCAGCTGTTGAAACATTTCGTACACTAATTTCTGAGGTTACAGGCTTAAAGTGGAAAAAATGCTTCGAAAATTGATTCGAGCGTATATAAAAATGTATCGATCTTAAAGGCGAATACTTCGAAAAACAATAAAGCCATTTACCGAATTTTACATGTTTTTTTTCATATTGTTTGCAGAAACTTTTCTTATTATACTTTTTTTATTAAATTTACTATATTTCCTTTTTCCTCTTCGTCCAAATGCTCTAGGCGTAAGAGGTCTCTCAGCAAACACAAATAAAAAAGTTATTCAGGTAAGGAAATCTATCACATCGGTGGCATTGAAGATTACACAAATTCTCTATTTTATAAACATAAATTCTTTACTTAAAAAACAAATTTTCTATTTTAAAAACACAAATTCTCTGCTTTAAAATACAAATTATTTTTTATATAATTTTTGTTTTTACAATAAAAAATTTGTTTTTAAAGCAGACAAATACCTAATCAAAACAAATTTTCTATTTTAAAAACACAAATTCTCTGCTTTAAAATACAAATTATTTTTTATATAATTTTTGTTTTTACAATAAAAAATTTGTTTTTAAAGCAGACAAATACCTAATCAAAACAAATTTTCTACTATAAAAACAGAAATTACATAAAAAATAATTTATATAATTTATATAATATGTTTCCTGATAACAAAACGTTAGCCAATTTGGGGCCAAATTGGCAGCAAACTCAGATTTTGACTGCAAAACTATAACAATCAGATTTTTACTACAAAACTATAATCATCTCCACCTTTGGCTATGGATTTATTGATAAAGCTGACAAGCTATGCCAGCAAATTGATGACAGAAATCGAACAGGGTTTGCTTTAGGTTCTGCTCTCAATCTGCTTTCAATCTGTTGTCAGGTTATGCAGGACTTTGTTCATTTTCTGCTATCAATCTGTCTAACAGACTTTGTCATATTTCTGACATCAATTTGCTGATAATATCAAATAATACAAACTCTGGATACAATTTATTGCCTTTCTGTACAATCAAAAATTAGTAACAAGCCCTGTTCAAAATTTGTTTCCGCAGGCTTTTCTACTAGAGTTTTTAAAACAGAGAATTTATATTTTTAAAGCAAAAAATTTATTTTTAAAGCAAAGAATTTGTGTAATATTGAAACAGATAATATTTATTATAGCCTCACTTACATGTTCTCGTGTCTATCTCTATGCCTATCTCTATGTCTATCGATGTAGCATATTTCCTAATCTAAATAGTCGTATGTAACGGTGTTTCGGTCCATTATGGAGCAGAGCAATATTTTATTTTCCAAATTCATTTATTTTGTGCAAAAACGCGTTGAATAAACTTAATCAATATCGAAGATGTGGAGACTATAAACTTAACAATTACTACTTTTACATTTAACTTCACTAATTCAATAGAACAACTTTTTTAGTAATTTTTTTTTTGATATTTTTGATAGAAATGCATTATTTTTAAAGAATTTTACTCTATTATTAAAAATGAGACATTGTATATAAAGACTATAGTTAATATTGAGAAATTTTTTACAAGAAAAATCATCTTTTGAATAAAAATCCAAAAAGATTTAAAAAAATTAGTGAGTGACATTAATTAAAAAAGATTACTTGTGAGATATTACGAAAAAAAAAGTTAAAAATTGATTTACATATAAGGACTGATTTTATCCTTAACTCTTTTGCAGCTTAGTGGCATCGTGGTATGCCATCTTTTCCATAACCATTTTCTAAGAAACTGGAGCAGTTTTTACTCAATTTTCGAACTTTTTTTTGTGTTTTGGTATTAGTTATACATTCAAGAATAAGAATTGATGTGCAATAATTCGAAACCATGGGTGATTTTGTTTACACAAGTAAACAAACGTTGAAAAATTGCAATTTTTCTGGAGAAAATTCATTATCTTCAAAAGTTCTTAGAATTTCCACTCCAAAGTCCTCATTCAAAGGGTTTTGAGGTCGCTGATTATAAATCTGACATCAGATTTTCGAAATTCGAAATGGTGGATCCAAGATGGCAAACCAATTTGCAAAAAGTGACCTGAAGAATGAAACCGAGTTCTCAAAGATTTTTCAAGATCGCCGATAACGAATCTAATCTAGGATTTTCGAAATTTAATATGGCGGATCCAATATGGCGGACCAAGTTGCGAAAAGTGATATTATATAATCTGAATGAAAGTAGATACTCGTCAGTTTGTGAAATAGTTAAAAAAACAAAAAGAAATATAAAAAACAAAATAAACAAAGTGAATGGCGAAAAAGAGTCGACGCATAATACATTTAATTAACGATATTAGTCATAAATACATAAAATAAGAAGTAGAACGACGTATATTAATATATAAAACAAACAAGTTTCGGCTGCTAAATTGAGCCCTCCTCAGATGTAAAAAAAATACGAGTAATAAAAAAAGTAATAAAAGACTACATAAAAAAATAAATAATAAATAAATAAAGTTCAGTGTCACAACATTTTTAACGCGCGGAAATCAGTAATTATGATGGATCTCGACGTAGCCTAATGTTGTATATACGATGGGGCAGTCAAAACGATGTTAAGATACATAGTCAAGTGCTAACTGAAAAACCGGAAAGGAAGGGAACTCATAAGAAACAAGCAAACTTAAAAACTTAAAAACTAGACACGACGCAGTTAAGAAGTAAAGTGCTCACTCACCAACACACCCGAACAAGCAAATGAGAACCACCGTAATGTATAACATGTGTGAAAACGCATGGCGATGATAGGGTTGTAATC